>NC_036653.1:5664160-5859469 GCF_002806865.2 Cucurbita pepo subsp. pepo
GGGGGAAAGCAATTTCCGAACTCTGAAGACTTAAAAACTATCGACATAGATTTCTAAGCCTGACCAGAAGCCACAACAGACCTGTCTCAAGCGAATCAAAAGGTCAAATATGTGTGCATAATTACTCGTTGCTGTTCCTGCTGCCACAAAACTACAAAGAAAAAATTGCATCAAACAACTAATATGCGTGTTTGGTAAAACCAATTCTAAACTGATATATTCATACTCGCTTCTTTCTCAATTCAAGTGCTGCTTCAGAGAATAGCTTTCTGAATAATCAACATTTTTATTGATAACATTGAATATGCATTCATAGTAGAAAACAAACATTAAAAAAAAAAAAAAAAAAAAAAAAAAAAAAAAAAAAAAAAAAAAAAAAAAAAAAAAAAAAAAAAAAAAAAAAAAANCAAATTCAACCAAGACAAAAGAGTACAACTCAAAAGAGACAAATTACTAAATATTGAAACGGAAAAAGATGCATAAAAATTTAACCTGGTACAAAATAAACTGATAATAAAAACTTGGAGAATAGTCTCAGCTTCAAAAGTAACCATTTTCTATATTATTATCTATTATTATCTTTAAATTAAGTTCCAAATCTAGAAGACCTAAGACACTAATAAAACATTTTCCAAATTAGTCTCCACATTTGTAATTACTTGCATCATATGCACTAAAGGGACTTTGATCTTAATATGGATTAAAGATACTTCAACAAACAGGCTCAAAAAGAATCAGTAGATATAGATGGTCACTCACGTATTAAATTTTGCTCGACTATCATTATACAATGATTCATAAAAATCTTCTTCTTGAATGTCAAGGGTATCTCGCCTAATTGAAACCTATGGGAAGATTGAGCAGAACTAAAATTAGTTTGCTCATCAATACGAACAAGTAACAAACATATGTATGTCCACTTACAATACTAGGAGGAAGAGCAAGATCAGCAGCTCTACCCTTTTTGGTGCGTCGTAGTACGATGCTACTTAAAATTTTATGCTTCAGCAATATCATACCTCTTTTAAACTCAGGACCTCTCCCAACATTTTGAATCCGTAGCGTAATATACTTCCAAACCAAACCATAATAATAAAGAACATAGTTCAACAATGATACAGAGATATTGAAATGCCACACATTACAGAACTTACCTTGTTCCACCAGCAAAAATGCCGCATGCGTTTATGAGGGCAGTCAGGACAGCTAACAGAACTGAAATTTCCCACAAGGGTCAAACGTTACATCATATAAGAAAATTAATGAGTCCAAAAAACAAGGAAGCTGATAAAAAGTTCAAATGAAAATTTACCAAGATTGCAGAACAATATCAAATCTAAACTAGTACCTGTGGTCGAGTGTTCTACAATCACAGTCCTTACAGAAGTAGAAAGAATAAGGCACAATTTGCAGGAAGCGAACCTGAGCGTACCAAAAAACACATGTTACATTGAGAATGATCATTTTCCTCAAGGTAGACAATGTTCTAAACAAAGAAAAACTTACAAGAGAGTAAAGCTCCCCTACACGATTCTGGATAGGTGTGCCACTTAAAGCCCATCTAAATGAAGAAGAAATCGCAAGAACAGCTTTTGCAGTATTAGACTGTCTATCTTTTATGAAATGCGCCTATGTTTGCATAAAATTTTGTTATATTTCAACAGCAACCAGCACCAATCAAACTAAACTACTGATGGAAATAATAATTTATGCAATAATGTTTTTTGGAAAAAAGAAACAAACAAAAATGGTAATCGGCATCATAATTTTTATTTTACACTTGGGGTTGAATGAGAAACTTTGGTAGGTTTCCTTTTCCCTTGTTCTTACCCATTTTGGAGTTTGTTTCCACAGGGACTTACGAAGATCGGAAATATGGAAAACAACATATAGCAAACATATGAGAATAATAACTGGATGGGATTTTTATGTAGTCGTAGGAAAATACAAAACACTCAAAGAGAGAAGAAAATGGCAAAATGATCACGTTAAGATATAAGGAAATTGTGGGAGTGTTCTAGCTATTATGACTTTAGCTTGAATGTAGAAGGGGTGTGAAAGGGATAGTAATAGAAGATAGCGGCTAGCTAGGCGTTCTATTTTCTTCTTTGAAGCAAGGAAATTGGAGATGTGGAATATCTGCAAAAGAATCCGTTGTATCCCTACTTCACCATCAATTTGCAGTGACAAAACAAATCTGTCTAGCATCACCCCCCCCAAAAAAAAAAAAAAAAAAAAAAAAAGAAACCAGATGTTTTAGAATCTCACCTCATCCAAAATGACACGGTCCCATATTACAGAATGCAATATTGATTTCCCACAAGGGTTTTCCTCATTCTCATGCTGCCCCATTGTCTGTCCAAAAGTGCTTTTCTGGCTGCCACTATTATGAAAATTGTTGTTCTTATCTTTAGCAGATACTTCCCCTTTCGATATTTGTGGCTGAATAGGCCTTTTTCTTATTTGCTTAGCCTGCTTCTCTGTTTTGACAGCATCAGGACCACAAATGTACTTCAAGTGAATCTTCAAATTCTTCTTATAAAATAGTTTACTACAGTAAGGGCACCTATCCTTGGGAGGCATCAAATGTTTCCTGTATTCAGCCTCAACGACAGAGTATGTTGTAATAACAAAATCAAATTCAAATAAAGTCTCAAGACTCTGTGCTCGTTTTGGACCATGAAACACGTGCACCTTGTTACTTCCCTTTAATGTGAAACGATCAATCTCACTTACCCACTGGCTTACAGCAATCACGGGACATACCACAAGTGTTGCTTTGATCAAAGGGAAGTCCTTGGAAGAACTTGGGTATGGGGAAGGTCTCCTTAGTCCAGCTCCAGGTAGTTCACGTTTAGCAAGTACCAGGGCAATTGCTTGGATGGTTTTTCCCATTCCCATTTCATCTGCAAGTATCCCACCTCTAACTGGAGAATCTTCCTGCTTCAGTGCCCAAGCTAGCCACTCTTTCTGATACCGTAGTAGGGGCATCGTAAGTGCAGAGGGTGTTTCAACAGCTTCAGTCAATACTTCATTTTGACTAGCCATATCAAAATCTTTTTCAATGTTTTCATCGATCCATCTCTCATGTTCTTCCGCCCAGACATCCCACAAAAGGATAGGTTTTTGCTTTTTCTTTCTTGAGTACTTGGTCTTTGGCTTCCCTATATCAACCACACCCTGGACGGGGATAACTTCTGGTGTCTGATTGTGTGGGTTTTCATCATTACCTACTTTTCTCCACACTTCCTGCTCGATGCTAGGCCCCTCCTCTTTAATACCTTTTCTCTTTTTCTTTGCTCTAGACTTCTTTGTTGAAGGCTCGCAAAAGTCCTCAGAACTCGAGGAAGGATCTGCCCAGTTAAAAGTGTCAACTCGTGGTTTAACGTCCAAAGCCATTACCCAGTTATTTTCTTTGTTCATGACGAAATAACATGTCAGGTAAACAAGTAAAACCTAAGGCATTGTAGGCAATGGTAAGGTGAACAAAAGTATATTATTGAAGAGATTGTTAGAGCGAAGAGTTCGCTTAACTGAACAAACATGCACATACACCATTGAAACGAGAGAGAGAAAAATTGTAAAGAAATATTTGACACCAGACTGAACCAGCTTGAGACATATTTTCTTACCAGGATTGCCGTAATTAATTAAACATCTACAGCGCAAAAAAACACAATACCTTCACTTTCACTGTCAGAATAAAGAGACGACACGTCTATATCATCAGAAGCATCACCATCTGCGTTTCCTGCTCCAATAACATAACAATTTAACCACACAGCTATTTCACAATTCATCGATCATCCCCCCAAAAACAGTGGGAGGAAGAGGAAACAAAGAACGCAGAACACAGAATGTGCAGAGTTCGTGTATTTCTAGCCCGAAAAACGCATGACATCTCAATAGAACTTCCTCCGCCACATCAGTATCAAAAAAACCAAAACATTTTTTTGAAAACCACGCTGAACGCAATCTAAAATCCTACCGTGCCGCAATGGAGTTAAAATCATCGCCATACTTCCTTATTTGGCGACGATCGCTTATTTCCAGTTCAAGAAGTTCACAACGTCTGGACAGAACTTCCACCGGCACAGAACTATCAAATAACTCAAGCACTTCATTTCAAAAATACGCCAAACGTAATCTTAAATCCTATAAGGCCACAATGGACTAATTACAGCAATACATCGTCGTTTTCTAGCCAATTGAACATTAGGTTTTCGATAAACACAATTCTTTATAAATACACAGCATGCGAGAAATAAAGAGGCGCAAAATCGAAACCGTACCTTGGATCAAAATATTGGAGGTCGGTTTACGAGGACGAAGCTTCATCGGAACCAGGAAACGCTGCGATTCTCTTCTCTTCTATTCTCCGCTTCGGAGGATGACGCACGCTTGATGAGCCGGAAGAAGACGAAGAAGAAGAAGTAGGCGTAGAAGCGACAGCGCAGCTTTGCAGTGAAAAAACGACCTGCAGCGAAAGCAAAGTACGGAGAACAAAATAAAAATGGGGAATGAGTGATATGCGTTGAAGTTGAATGACTGTGATATGATCGGCGGGAAAGGGGGTGGTTATAATTACTGTGATTGCGGGCGCGAAAACCCATGATATGAGTTGCGGGGACCACCCAAACGCTGCGTTTCACGTTCATTCCCAGAAGACGCCTAAAAACTCCCCCAACAAGCTATTATGGTAAATGTTTGTATGCTTATTTACTTCGGCGGCTCGGCCACTTCCACGTGACTTACGTCACGTGAAATATTTGATGTTGGAATAATTTATTTTTATTATAAAAAAAAGTGAAATAATTAATTACCAACTTTTTTTTTCCGATAAATCTGTGATGTCCATCTACAACGATGAGAACAAACCACCGTTTATAAAGAAGTTAAAACTTTCCCTTGTTTGATTTTAAAGCCTTGAGGGAAAGCTTGGAAGTGAAAGCACACGGAGGACAATATCTGATAGCGGTGGATCTGAGTCGTTACAAATGGTATCAGAGCTAGACACCAGACAATATGTCAGCCTTCTCGCTATTTTCCGAAGGGGATAGACACGAGGCGGTGTGCCAGTAAGGATGCTGGGCCCCAAAGGGGTGAATCTGGGGGCGGTCCCATTGGAGGAAGGAAAGAGTGGCAACGAGGACACTGGCCCCAAAGGGGTGAATTGTGATGTCCTACATTGGTTGGAGAGGAGAACCACCCCCATTTATAAGGGTGTAGAAACCTCTCGACTTTTAAAGCCCACCATTAAAAGCCGACCATTTATTATTGTTTGACTTAAATCACTAATTTTTTTTTACTAAAAAGTTTAAGAATTAAATTTATAATTTAACTATTTTAAATGTGTAATAGTTTATAATTTAATTTGGACTAATTAAGTTAGTTAAAAGGAACAATAAATATTTACTTAAACGAACAAATCACTTTTATTTTGAAACTGGAAGCAACTTTCACAACAAAGAGACTAAACCAGAAGCTTTTATTGAAAACAATCCAATGAAAATAAGAACATCATCAGCCAAAGGGCATGATGACCACTACAAAGTGAAGCATTTGAAGTTTCAATAGGGGAACTCTTCCAAGAACAGCAAAATGTTCTCTCTGCTCTGCTATACGATCACACTGCTGCAGGAGGAGCGACCAGACCGGGCAAATTGCCCCTGCTGATCTTGCTCTCCCGGGTCATCGATGCCACGACAAGGCCACGATAGCATATAGCTTGAACTCAGGAGAAGCAGCATAAGTGAGAAAGCAGGCAAATGGCTACAAGAAATTATGCAAATCCCAAGTCCAAACTAGCCATTCTGTTTATCTTTGGTTTGAAAAAGAAAAGAAGTCTAGAAAAAGTTGTTTGTCTCATGAAATATGAATATTGGCATCGTTCTTAGACCATCTTTTTTGCCAGAAGAAAGGAATGCCTCATGTTGAGCTACTCTACCTGCACCTATGGACAATAATTAGCCAATGTACTGTACAAGCAACTATTTGGAGTTCATATATATATACATAACAATGATCTAAATGAAAGAAATCTTGTTCTGATTTCTAAACTTTGGTTCTTATTTGTCTCAATCCTTAAATTCGACACAAAATTGCTTGGCTCTATGCTCTTTAATTTGTACTTTGACAGAAATCTTCTACACGAATTGAAGAAAACCAAATGATACAGACATTTTAAGCAGCAACGAATCAAATAATTGTTTCCGAACAGCCGAAAGGAAGAAAATAAAATTCCATTTACAGCAGAACAAATTGTTGAAATAAGAAGGATAAAAAATAGCTAAACATCAGAGATCGGAGCAATAAATCTCAGTCCAAAATCCACACACCTTTGGACATCGTATCTTAGTCAAGATTAGGGCATTTGGCTCCCGAGGATGGATTCAAGTGGAGTTTATATGCATTTTTATAGGAAAAGACTCGAAGAAAGCTAATTATTAGGTTCAAATGATGAAATCTCCAATCAGATCAATCCGAAACAAGATCTTAGTTCCATATGATATGAACACTTCAATTTCCTGAGCCAAACCATCGTGATCTTCCTTTCCACTTTAAGAACAAAATAAATAATTGAAAGAGGAACAAAAGAACTAGATTCAAACAGTAGATGCGAGGATTTCAGCATTCAAACAGGATATCTTAAAAAATCATATCAAATGTACTAGCATTTTCAGATACTTCGATCTTATTTAATAGAGCAAAAAAGGGAAGAAGAAATGCAAAGGGAAGATCGAAAATACCTCATTGTGGCGAGAAGAAGAAGAAGAAGAAGAAAGCATCAGTGAATTTTTTCTCCTGAAACTTGTTTGGATGGATCTAAATAAAGGGGGAATGGGGTCTGAGGTTCAGTGAACCTGGTCGTGGTCTGTGACTGTACGGCCACAATAGCCTACGTCCGATGGGAATGTTCTTCGGTGGGTGTATTTTTTAAGCTATTCCCCATACATCTTAGGCCTATTTTAATTTTTTTTAAAAAGAATTGGAATCTTTTAATTGTCTTGAAAACAAATTTTAATATTTTGTCCAACAAATCAATTAATTTTAAAAACTATTCAACACGTGAAAAGTTTATTTTATATTTTTAAAATTTAGAGATTAATAGAAAAAAAATTAAATTTTAATTAATTTCTTAAAATATAATATTAGGTACTAAACTTGTAATTTAATTAAATTATTTTCTTAATGTAAAGATATTATTTTTGTAACGTCTCAATTTTTTCTTTAATAAGTGACGTTATAATCGCAGAAATTTATAATAAATGCTCTTAAAATAAAGTCATGCAGTTACATATTTAATTTTAAAATAAAAAGATATAAATAACATAATTTTTAAACCTAAAGTAAAATGCAATAAAACACTTATCGGACTACTACTGAATTTCAATGTGATCTACTGTTCTATCATGGTCTTTTCAGCATTTATCGTCATCCGTGCATGAAAATTTTAACACAGAGCCAAAGACCAGGTAATGTGCTAGCGAGGAGGATGAACTCCAAAGAGGAGAGTGGACACCAGGCAGCGTATTAGCAAGGACATTGGGCCCCGAAGGGAGTGGATTGAGGGGCTTCACATCGATTGGAGAGGGGAACGAGTGCCAACGAGGACGCTTGACCCCAAAGGGAGGAAAGGTGAATTGTGAGATCCCACGTCGGTGTTGAGGATTATTGGAAGTGATACTATCTCTATTGGTATGAGGCCTTTTGGGAAGCACAAAGCATAGTCATGATAACTTATACTCAAAATGGACAATATCATACCATTGTGTAAAGTCGTAATTCCTAACCTGGTATCAAAGTCATGTCCTAAACTTAGCCATGTCAATAGAGACAATATCATACTATTGTTGAAAGTCGTGATTCCTAACCTGGTATCAAAGTCATGCCCTAAACTGCCATGTCAATAAAATACTCAAATATCAAATATCAAACATCGAACAAAGAATTGTGAACCTCGAAGGTGTAGTCAAAAGTGACTCTGATTCTCTTTACCTACTCTTTACCTACAGCAGAAGAACATGGATTGAAGCAACATGAACTATGCACAAAAACAAGCTGTTTTGTATATTTGAGATGTTGATTTGAAGGGAGTACACAGCTGATAAGAACATGTGTTCCATTTTGATATAAATGATCTCTCTATATCTCCATCTCAGTTGAACCCAACCACCATATGCAAGCATTATGAGTATCAACAGAGTTTGCCCTGATACACCAACTGAAACCCTTCGTCGAGCATCGTCTAATCATAACAAGTTCTTCATAACTTCAAGGATTAACGTGTCTCGGACGATGAAGAACAACAGCCCAAGAAGTACAACGAGCATTGTCTAATCATAACAAGTCCTTTATAAATTCAAGGTTTAACGTGTCTCGGACGATGAGGAACAGCCCAAGAAGTACAACAACCATGATCCCAGACGACATGATTCGCTGCTCGAGTTCTAGAGGCAACTTCCTCCCTCCCCTTGCAGCCTCAATAAGGATCAAAGCCAACGAGCCGCCATCCAAAGCAGGCAAGGGCAGAAGGTTTATAACAGCAAGGTTAATATTAAGCACAGCTGCAAATTGATAGAGCCCATCAATGTTGGACCTTGCAACTTCAGCACCAACAGCAATAATGGCCACAGGACCAGAAACCTTACTGGCTGACTGAGAGAAATTCAGAACAGTTTGTTTCAAGCTATCAAGAACATTATATGACAGACCCAGAAATTCCTTCCTAGAATAGCTAAAAGCCTCCAAGGAATTCTTCGCTACAAGCTTTGAAATCTTTACATTAGGTGAAAGCTGAACCCCAATTCGCCCTGTTCCATCGAAACTCTCATCTGGGGTGACCCCAATTTCAAGATCCTGTTGTCCTCTTTCAACTTTGAGAAGAACAGTTCTATTGGGGCTTCTTTTAATTGCTTCAACAAGCTCAGAAACTGCAGTGGAACCCAATTTTGGCAGTTCATTTCCATTAACAGCAAGAATCACATCCCCTGGAAGCAGCCCATCTCGAGAAGCAGCCGAAAGGGTTCGAACCTCAGGCACAAGCACGCCGGGAAAGGGCTCTTGAACCGGCAAACCAACCGACGAGACTTGGATTAAGATGATTATGTATGCGAATATTATATTAGCAATAACACCAGCAGAAATCACTAATACTCTATCCAATATTGGTCTATTTTTAAGCAAATTTTCGTCATCCATTGGAATATCGCTATCAGGATCATTGTCAGGAAAACCCACAAATCCACCAAGAGGAAAAGCCCTAATGGAGTATTCTACATTGTTTTTGTTGAATTTTGCAAGAATTGGACCAAAACCAATCGCAAATTTACTTACATGGATACCCTGTAGACAAGCGGCGAGGAAGTGGCCACTCTCGTGAACGACAATGATAGCCGTCAACACAGCCGCCGCCTCGAGTACCGACTGAGCACTTCCAATATCGATTCCGGCAAAAGCCCACAGCCTGAAATCGCCGCTCCTCCGACATGGGATTTTGCTCTTTTCCCAGAAGATTTGGTGTCTGTTCTTGAAACTGAGCTCCGATGACGTTAAAGAATGACATAATGAAGAAGAAGATTGGGATTTAGAGAAGTGGGTTCTGTACTTAACTGAAACATCTGAGAAGGGTGACTTCGAATTCGCAAATTTAATGAGAGAATAGGAAGAGGAAGAGAGATTTAATAGCATGATGTTTGAAAGGTCGGTGAGGGTTATCAGGATCGACGGAGATTTAGAGAGAAATAGAGGAAGGGGGAAGAATTGGAGAAGAAATAGGTTTCGGATAACACCTTTTTCAAATTTGTGGAGGGGAATTTAGAGAGATTCATGATATTTGAGAGACCTTTTTTCAAATTTGTGGAGGGGAATTTAGAGAGATTCATGATATTTGAGAGACCTCACTCGCCTGGCTAGTTCGAACCATCCCAAAATTCAAAAAAATTAAAAACTAACCGGAAACAAAAAAAAAAAAAAACTAAAAGTCCGCCCATAGCAAATATTGTTCTTTTCATAATTCAGTACAATGTCCTCACTGACACCAGTTCTTTTCTCTAATCGATGTGGGACCCACAAAATCTACCCTCATTCGGAGCTTTGTTCCTCAAAGGAGAGTCGACATGAGGCGGTATGCTAGTAAAAACGAAACACTCACATTGATTGGTGAAGAGAACGAAACATCTTTTATAAAAGTGTGGAAACTATTCTCTAACATATGCGTTTTAAAGCCTTGAGGAGAAGCCCGAAACCGAAAGCCCAAAGAGGATAAGGGTTTTTTTATTCTTGAAATGAAATGCATACTACAAGTTCTATGAACTCATAACAACAAGAAGCATAATTAAGCAGTAAATAAAAACACTTTTGAGTTAAGGGTACACCTCAATAAGTGACCTTAAACCCAACTTAGAAACTATGGTGTAATCACTGAAACCTGCTTCCATAAACAGATTCTTCCATTCTTTCTCATTTCTCTCCTTGCCGTTTAGATTGACCATCATCAATACATCAAAGAACAGTTGAGTTTCAGTGGATTCCCTGTCTTCTACTTCGTTGTCCAACACCATGTCTAGGATGATCAATTTTCCACCTTCAGCTCTGCTTGGAATTGCATCTTTACACTTCTTCAATATCTTAATGCTTTGTTCATCATCCCAATTGTGTAACACCCACTGATTATCAAAATCCATTAATAATTTAGTGTTAAAAACATATCTAATTTCTTAATATAAGAACATTACCTTGAGCATAACAGCATTTGCGGGAGGGATTTTTGATTCAAGCATGTCTCCTGCAATAAAGCTCAAGTTTTTTACATTTGGTTGTATGTTGGAAACCACTTGTGGGAGATCAAATACAGAGCAAGTGATATGCGGGAAGGCCTCTGCAATAGCGTTGGCCATAACGCCTGTGCCACCACCAACATCAACCAATGACTTCAACCCTTCAAACACACCGCTACACTTCTCAATCACTATTTTACCAGTCATTTCAGAATCACAAGCCATTGTCTGTTGAAACAAATTGGCAAGACTTGGCTCCTGAGCAGCATACTCCCATACGGGCTTCCCGTTTGCCATTTCAAAGACACTGGGGTTGTGGTCAGCATCTGAGCTACAAAGCCAACCGCTTAAAGCTCCCAAAGAAGCTATTGTAGTTTTATCCAAACTAAGAAACAAGAAGGGTGTGATTTGGAAAGTGGTATGGGTGTGTGTGTCGGTATGGCGGAGNATGGGTGTGTGTGTGGGTGTGGCGGAGGAGAAGGCGAGAGGAGGGCGTGAGGCTGTATTTCACGTCCTCTTGCTCGTTGGCATCAAAGAAGCCAGAATGGACGAGGAGGCGCATGAGGCGGCCAAGGTGTTGAGCCTTTGAAGGTTGAATATGGAGCGCCGCCACTAGATCAGAGAGGCTCATGGGTTGGGCGTGGCTATGGATAACATCCGGTATGCCCAATTCAACAGCACATTTAAGAGACATGGAGTTGAAAAATTTCAAAACATGGTTCCAAACATGAGCTTGAGATTGAAGCAACTCATCCAGCTTCCCTTCCATCTAGATTTCGTTAATTATGTGTGTAAGGTTCAGATATGAGATCAGGCAACCTCCAAACTTCTATTTATACAGAATCAATCGTCCTATTTTCATATTTAAACTCTAATCAATATAGTAAATTGTCATAAGTTTTTTATTTGATTTAGTGATTAAATTCATTCCAAATATAAGAATATTAATTTGGTGGTTTAATTTATAACCATTTTAATTAATATCTATTTATTTTGGTTACAAATCCTTATTTAGTATGCAACCTTTTTTTATTAATATTCTACATGAATTATTCCTATATAAAGGGTGTGTCTAGAAGGTTGTTGATATCCAAGTTTGATATCAAAGTTTGAGAGAGTTTTGTGCGTCATATTGTATTTCTGGAGTGACATATTGATAAAAATCTTTGTACTATGATATTGAGGTATTCACTTGTAACACCTTATTTATTAGTAATTTGTTGCTACTTGTGGATGTAGGGGAACTTCTTCTCTCCGAACCACGTAAATATCTTGGTGTCTATTTGTGTAATTCCGTTCATTGGTGTCGTGAGTACATTTGTTCCGCTTTGGGCGCACAACAATCTAATCTCTCTATTCTATAATTGTAAATGATTAAGAAATCTTTCAACCCATAATGCTATTATTATTTATTTTTTTTTTGGATTAAATTATGCATGCTACTTGTCACAATCGCACTTTTGATGACAGCGGACTTGTGATTGTGCGGCACTCACTTTCCAACGACAAGTGAGCTAAGCCAATTCGTTCTTGCGTCGCCTACGGCCAAGCGACGTATGCTCGAGCCTCTGTCCTCGATTTTAAGAGAAGGTTTTAGAAAACGAGGGCAAAAAGAGATTTTTGAAATAGACTTTATATAAGCAAGTAAGAGAGAAATAACAACGGCTCACAGTATATAAGTAGGGAGAAGCTGACATCTAGTCGTATCCCCCTATAATACATTCTGAGTCATTTCATGTCTGATAGGCCTAGACATGATATTTCTTAAACGTCATACTTCCTATAAATACAAAAGTAAAACACTGGAATATGAAAAGACATAAAGGGTTTGGCTTGTCATGGACATACGGTCTTGGGTAACATGCCTTTGACGAGTATGACCGTAACACTACTCTCTTAAATGTTGGTTAGATTACAAATATAAATACAGTTATTAGTTTTCAAATTAAAAGTTTAGGTCCTCGCTAATTACCTTGAAATAGGTGGAGGAGGAGCAAAATTTTGAGGCGAGATATTAACGCCGCTCAATCAGAAAACACACCGCTAAATAATTAATAATTTCTCAAAATGCATCCTTTCTCTTAATCATGTCTTTCAAATTGAGACGCGTCAATACCTTCATCCAATTTCAAAACTCATCTTCTGCCGTAAACCTCTTCATTTCATCCACGCGCCACCCTTTCTCTCGAACGCGCCGCCACTTCTCCCTTCTACCAGACGACTATTAAATTTTGCGGATGCGAACTCATAATTAAATTTAGTTCTTTTTCTTCCCTTTTATAAGCAAGACTTGAAAACACTTCCCTCAAAAACTGTTTGCCAATGACTTATGTATTCTTTTAATTAAATATATATTTTATTTTCTGGAATTACATTTTCTAAATTTTGGAAGAAAATTTTATTAATATTCTCTGGACAATAAATTAATTTAATAAATAAGATATCAGTTATCATTCTAACCATAAATGATTTCGATTATGCAATATATCTTTATCAAATCAATTTTTATTTATATTTTAATTAAACAATCTAAATCTATAATAGTTCGGGTTCGGGTTCGGGTGATGGTGGGTTAGGGAGGTGGGATGGACCGCCTAGATTTCACTATAATTGTGGGTGTACCTAATTTCTCGAGTACTAAGCTGGAAAATTAGCAACTTAGATGACCAAAACACACCAACTCCAACGCCTTCTCCCACGCACTCAATATCAATATCAACCATATCAATTTTTACCTATGATTAAATTATAAATTGAATTCGTGAAAATTTTAAATTGATTTTTTTTTTATTTTTTTTTTATTTCACAACTTAAACGGCCATCAATTCGAATCTCTAATCTACTAAGTAAGTTTTAATTAATTTAATTAAGGTTTAGCTGAAAATATTATTAACCTCTTTACCATGTTTAAACTTTAAAAATATTATATAAATTACGTTTAAATTTTAATTTTGTATTTAATAAAATTTTAAATATTTTATATTCTTGTAGGGTAGTTAATAGGTTGTTGCATTATAACCTTAATTGAATGGTTAGATATTCAAATTTTCACGTGACAAATATTAACAAAAGAAAATAATTTTATATAATAAACTTCGAGATATATTTTAAAGCCAAATGAAAATTAAAGGTTCAGAATTTTATTTATAATTATTTTGGCTGTTGAAAATGACGATATCCTCGGCTGTTGTCATCATTTAAAAAAAAAAGTAAAAATAAATAAAAAACTCGAAGAAATAATAAATAAAATAAAGACAGCTCAACCTATTCTAATCAAACCATTAAATATATAAAGGTCTAATTATATTGATAAATATTATAACATTTGCCAGTCACATCATAATATAAGACCTAGTTTTGGCCCATTAAAATAATTATGTTTAAATATTTTTATTTCACTTTTTATACCTTTATAAAATTATTTAATTCTAATTAGGTAACCCAATTAATTGTGCATCAAATATTAATATACTTTTTTATCTCTCTTTTTTTATTATATTTTATATTTTTTAAAGGTCAAATTCAAATTCAAATTCAAATTCAAATTAAGAAATTTTTAATATTTAATTTAAATATGGTTGAATATTCACCTCTTGTTGAAATATATATAACAAAAAAATATATATATTTTTTTTACTTTTAAAAATTTATATTTGAATATCTAAATTTGAGTATAATAAATGACTAATAAAATAGTAATATTTGGCACAGAAAGTAAGGCAGGCCGTGGAAGGTAGGTGTAAAGGAGTAGATACAGCTTGGAATTTGGAAACCGACTAGAGTCGACGACCCCACAACGCCATTACTACCCGCTCAGTACACTCTTCGTCTTCAAGCCTCTGTCTCTCTGTCTCTCTCTCTCTCTCTCTGTCAATCCTCATTCCTCTGGGCCCCGTCTTACCAATCTCCTTCTCAACTTCAATTTCAAGGTATTTTTCACTCCCTCCGATCGATTCGAATCCAATCGCATCGCGCTTTGTTTCTCTGTTTTTGAATTCTATTTGCGTACGTTTCTCGTTCGTTGAGCCTCCTCCTTCTGATTTCTTCAGTTTGATTTGATTGTTGATTGTTGATTGATTTTTGGTGGACGGTTCTGTCTTGTGAAGCTGTATGTATATCCGATTCGATCGTTGAATACGACGTTTGCACTGTAATTTGTTGTTTTTTGGTTGATTAATTTGAATCTGGTGTCTGTTTGGTTTGATTTTTCGATCCTGAAAGGGATTTTAGGGCTTTGCTGCTCAGTTGTTTGATTAATGAAGAAAATGATTTATATCTGTTTTGCTGCCAATGCTCTGATCATCTGATGAAAGTGACTTTGATCCACTGTGATTTCTTACAAAAGGATCTTCTCGACTTTTTATTTTTTTTCCTTTTCTCAATGCTTTATGATCCAGATTCTTGTGCCTAGAATTCGCAAATTTAATGAGAGAATAAGAAGAGGAAGAGAGATTTAATAGCATGATGTTTGAAAGGTCGGTGAGGGTTATCAGAATCGACGGAGATTTAGAGAGAAATAGAGGAAGGGGGAAGAATTGGAGAAGAAATAGGTTTCGGATAACACCTTTTTCAAATTTGTGGAGGGGAATTTAGAGAGATTCATGATATTTGATAGACCTCACTCGCCTGCAGGTTCGAATGTGGGATCCCGAAATTCAAAAAATTTAAAAACTAACCAGGAAAAAATAAAAATAAAAAACTAAAATTTGAATCACGGTGTCTTTACAAGTCACAATATGTAACTGTATAAGTCCACCCATATCAAATATTGTTCTTTTCACAATTCAGTACAATGTCCTCACTGACACCCGTTCTTTTCTCTAATCGATGTGGGACCCACAAAATCTACCCTCATTCGGAGCTTTGTTCCTCAAAGGAGAGTCGACACGAGGCGGTATGCTAGTAAAAACGAAACACTCACATTGATTGGTGAAGAGAACGAAACATCTTTTATAAAAGTGTGGAAACTATTCTCTAACATATGCGTTTTAAAGCCTTGAGGAGAAGCCCGAAACCGAAAGCCCAAAGAGGATAAGGGTTTTTTTATTCTTGAAATGAAATGCATACTACAAGTTCTATGAACTCATAACAACAAGAAGCATAATTAAGCAGTAAATAAAAACACTTTTGAGTTAAGGGTACACCTCAATAAGTGACCTTAAACCCAACTTAGAAACTATGGTGTAATCACTGAAACCTGCTTCCATAAACAGATTCTTCCATTCTTTCTCATTTCTCTCCTTGCCGTTTAGATTGACCATCATCAATACATCAAAGAACAGTTGAGTTTCAGTGGATTCCCTGTCTTCTACTTCGTTGTCCAACACCATGTCTAGGATGATCAATTTTCCACCTTCAGCTCTGCTTGGAATTGCATCTTTACACTTCTTCAATATCTTAATGCTTTGTTCATCATCCCAATTGTGTAACACCCACTGATTATCAAAATCCATTAATAATTTAGTGTTAAAAACATATCTAATTTCTTAATATAAGAACATTACCTTGAGCATAACAGCATTTGCGGGAGGGATTTTTGATTCAAGCATGTCTCCTGCAATAAAGCTCAAGTTTTTTACATTTGGTTGTATGTTGGAAACCACTTGTGGGAGATCAAATACAGAGCAAGTGATGTGCGGGAAGGCCTCTGCAATAGCGTTGGCCATAACGCCTGTGCCACCACCAACATCAACCAATGACTTCAACCCTTCAAACACACCGCTACACTTCTCAATCACTATTTTACCAGTCATTTCAGAATCACAAGCCATTGTCTGTTGAAACAAATTGGCAAGACTTGGCTCCTGAGCAGCATACTCCCATACGGGCTTCCCGTTTGCCATTTCAAAGACACTGGGGTTGTGGTCAGCATCTGAGCTACAAAGCCAACCGCTTAAAGCTCCCAAAGAAGCTATTGTAGTTTTATCCAAACTAAGAAACAAGAAGGGTGTGATTTGGAAAGTGGTGTGAGTGTGTGTGTCGGTATGGCGGAGGAGAAGGCGAGAGGATGGCGTGAGGCTGTATTTCACGTCTTCTTCCTCGTTGGCATCAAAGAAGCCAGAATGGACGAGGAGGCGCATGAGGCGGCCAAGGTATTGAGCCTTTGAAGGTTGAATATGGAGCGCCGCCACTAGATCGGAGAGGCTCATGGGTTGGCCGTGGCTATGCATAACATCTGGTATGCCCAATTCAACAGCACATTTAAGAGACATGGAGTTGAAAAATTTCAAAACATGGTTCCAAACATGAGCTTGAGATTGAAGCAACCCATCCAGCTTCCCTTCCATCTAGATTTTGTTAATTATGTGTTGTAAGGTTCACATTTGAGGTAAGGCAAACTCGGGAACTCTATTTATTATATTAATTTTCTTACCATTTACAGAATCCATTATTATCGGTAGAATCCATTATTATCTGTTCGTACTCTCATATTTATATTCTCATCAATTCTGATAGATGGATCTAATATCTCTATTCTATAATTATAATTGATTAAATAATCAATTAAATAATCTTTCAACCCATAATGCTATTTTTTTAGATTAAATTATACATGCTACACTCTTAAAGGTTGGTTAGATTACAAATATAATTAAAAGTTTTAGGTCCCTCGTTTAATTACCTTGAAATAGGTGGGCAGAGGAGTAAAATTTTGAGGCGAGATATTGTCGCGGCTCAATCAGAATACACACAGCTAAATAATTAATAATTTTCCAAAATGCATCCTTTTTCTTTTAACCATGTCTTTCAAATTGAGACGCGTCAATACCTTCATCTAAAATCAGAATACACACAGCTAAATAATTAATAATTTTCCAAAATGCATCCTTTTTCTTTTAACCATGTCTTTCAAATTGAGACGCGTCAATACCTTCATCTAAAATCAGAATACACACAGCTAAATAATTAATAATTTTCCAAAATGCATCCTTTTTCTTTTAACCATGTCTTTCAAATTGAGACGCGTCAATACCTTCATCTAAAATCAGAATACACACAGCTAAATAATTAATAATTTTCCAAAATGCATCCTTTTTCTTTTAACCATGTCTTTCAAATTGAGACGCGTCAATACCTTCATCTAATTTCAAAATTCGATCTTCCGCCATAAACCTCTTCATTTCATCCACGCGCCACCCTCTCTCTCTCGAACGCGCCGCCACTTCTCCCTTCTACCAGAAGACTATTAAATTTTGCGGATGTGAGCTCATAATTAAATTTAATTCTTTTTCTTCCCTTTTATAAGCAAGACTTGGAAACACTTCCTTCCAAAACTGTTTTGGTAGTTTTGTGCGTTTGCCAAGAATTGACTTATTATGTATTCTTCTAACTAATATATATTTTATTTGATGAATTACATTTTCAAAATTTTATTAATATTCTCTAAATAAAATATCAATTATCATATTATTTCTAATCAGAGATGGTTTGAATTTTGAGTTCGGGTGATTGAACACAGTATATCTTTATCAAATCAGCTTTCATTCACATTTTAATTAAACCGTCCAAATCTATAACGATTTGGGTGATGGTGGGTCGGGAGATGGGATGGACCCTCTAAGATTTCACAATAATTGTGGGTGTCTGAATCCTAAGCTGGAAAATTAAGCAACTTACGTGACCAAAACACACCAACTCCAACACCTTCCCCCACATACTTAATATCTATACCAGCCATATCAATTTTTAGATTAAATTATAAATTTAATTCATGAAAATTTTAAATTGATTTTTATTTTTTATTTTTTTTATTTCTCAATTTAAATGGCGATAAATTCGAATCTCTAGTAAGTAGGTTTTAATTAATTTAATTAAAGTGGTAAACTTTAAAAATATTATATAAATTACGTTTAAAACTTAATTTTGTATTTAATACATTTTTAAATATTTTTTTTTTCTTTTGTAGGGTAGTTAATGGATTGTTGCATTATAACCTTAATTGAATGGTTACACATTCAAATTTTCACATCACAAATATTAACAAATATAATAAAATTACGTTTAAAATTTAATTTTGTATTTAATAGATTTTTAAATATTCTATTTTTTATAGGGTAATTAATGGATTGTTGCATTATAACCTTAATTGAATGGTTAGATATTTAAATTTTCACGTGACAAATATTAACAAATATAATAAACTTCGAGATATATTTTAAAGCCAAATAACAATTAAAGGTTAAGAATTTTATTTATAATTATTTTGGCTTCTTGAACTTGAAAATGATGATATCCTCCGCTCTTTCTGTTGTCATCATTTTAAAATAATAATAATAATAATAAAATAAAATAACTCGAAAAAATAATAAATAAAATAAAGACAGCTCAACCTATTTTAATCAAATCATTAAATATATAATGAACATTAGTGCCACCAGTCCCATCATAATATAAGACCTAGTTTTGGCACATTAAAATATTTATTTTTTAAATATTTTTATTTCACTTTTTATACCTTTATAAAATTATTTAATTCTAATTAGGTAACCAACTAATTGTGCATCAAATATTAATATACCTTTTTATCTCTCTTTTTTTACTTTTAGATAATAGGAAGCAACTTTATAGAATTGTTGCGATAAGGTTGAAAATTTTGGTTTTTGTCCATAATTTTTTTTTTTAATTTTAAAAAAAACATATTTATCATAGAAATAAAACTTAGTGTTCGGTTAATTAAGGTCAAACACATGGAGGAAATTCAAATTGAAATTAAGAAATTTTTATATATTTAAATTAGATATGGTTGAATATTATATAACAAAAAAAGATTTATTTTGACTTTAAAAAATTCTATTTCAATATCTAAATTTTAGTAAATAATTATTTATACCCTTTTAATTTTTAAAATGCTTATTTTAGCGTAAGCAAAAAAAAAAAGTATAAAAATAAAAAAATCAAAAGTAATTGATTTGTTTAGTATAAATTTAAATTTTATATCGAATTTTCGAATAGATTTATAAATTTTGGAAGATAATTAAATAGTAATATTTGGCGCAGAAAGTAAGGCAGGCCGTGGATCGTAGGTGTAAAGGAGTAGATACAGCTTGGAATTTGGAAACTGACTAAAGTCGACGACCCCACAACGCCATTACTACCCGCTCAGTACACTCTTCGTCTTCAAGCCTCTGTCTCTCTGTCTCTCTGTCTCTCTCTCTGTCAATCCTCATTCCTCTGGGCCCCGTCTTACCAATCTCCTTCTCAACTTCAATTTCAAGGTATTTTTCACTCCCTCCGATCGATTCGAATCCAATCGCATCGCGCTTTGTTTCTCTGTTTTTGAATTCTATTTGCGTACGTTTCTCGTTCGTTGAGCCTCCTCCTTCTGATTTCTTCAGTTTGATTTGATTGTTGATTGTTGATTGATTTTTGGTGGACGGTTCTGTCTTGTGAAGCTGTATGTATATCCGATTCGATCGTTGAATACGACGTTTGCACTGTAATTTGTTGTTTTTTGGTTGATTAATTTGAATCTGGTGTCTGTTTGGTTTGATTTTTCGATCCTGAAAGGGATTTTAGGGCTTTGCTGCTCAGTTGTTTGATTAATGAAGAAAATGATTTATATCTGTTTTGCTGCCAATGCTCTGATCATCTGATGAAAGTGACTTTGATCCACTGTGATTTCTTACAAAAGGATCTTCTCGACTTTTTATTTTTTTCCTTTTCTCAATGCTTTATGGCCAGATTCTTGTGGGACAGTACATGTTTGGTTTTGTCCAAAAAACAGTATCGAAATTTGGATTCGTATAATCTATAGTTAATTTGTGAGTTTATTTTTTTAATGTTACAGGTGTTTATAAGATTAACAAATACACATTCTAAGATACATGAATTTCATATAATGTAAGTTCAATTTAACAAATTCAATCACAAGTCAAACGCCTCAGTTATGTTTCTTCTATGCCAAGATTATCTTTAGTTTCGTGTCATGCTTAATAATTTCTTGAAAATGATAGTTGAAAATGGGAAGCAAAGCACCAAGCTGGGCTGATCAGTGGGGTTCGGGAGATTATGGAGTCGAAGATGATGACAACACGGCGATGACGAAGAAAGGGAGCAGCAATGGCAATAGTAGCAAGAAGATGGCAGATGTAAAGGCAGCAGCCTCAGCTGGATTTGTGAAGGCCAAGTCTGCTGCAGCAGTTGGTGCTCAAAAAGTGAAATCTGGAACTTCAGTAGGCATCAAATGGGTCAAGAACCAGTACCAGAAAAAGGTCTCCAAATGACTCAAAATGCTTGAATTCTCCCTTTTGAACACTTTTTTTTTTTTCGTTAACATAAATTGTAGTCTGGATATTTTTGTAGTTCTGTGAAAACAAACCCAATTTCCTGCATTTTGTCGATCGAACTAGACGAGCTTCAAACGACAATTTAGACACAAACTGCTATGAATTCCCATTATTTACAACATGACTTTTGAATAGCGCAAATAGGACTGGTTTCAGTTAGTTAAAATAAAACTATACAGAAAAGCTTTGCATTTGAAGGGATAACACAGAGACAACTGATGGGGGTGAGGAGAATATACAAGAAGAAGAGCAAATATGATCCTTTCTCCTTCCCATTTTATGTAGACGTTCCGAGTCTTGTTGTGTTTCAGCATTCCCCGAACGTGTTTTCCCCGCTGTAGGTCATATACAGGAAACCATCTTCATCCTTGTTTTCCTCATAAATTGCAGACATCATAGCAGCTGCAGACCGACCGAACAATCGTTTAGAACCAGAAAAATGATAAACGTGAAGATTATGCACAAAATATGATAAGAACACATTCCCAAAGTAAAAGTTCTCACCGGTAGGGGGCAAAATATTCTTCACAAAAATGAAGATGGCCTTCTCAGGGCTGAGCTTGATCCTCTTTCGGACCACGTACACGAACTGACCCACGGTTAAATCAGCAGGGACTAAATATCTGCAATCAATAAGGACAGTAACATAACTTTCCTATAGATAACATTAACGGTTTTCTGCACCGATAGCTCATCTAGTTATCAAATCCTTGCAGCACTTCTCGATATTATCCATTTTATGGTTCAGAAACATAGCTTTTAGACCCTCGAACAGCATCGTTCTTCTACTACACAATCTATACTCATCTTCGCTACTCGAAACAAAATAGAGATCTATCAATCCACGTCCCCCACTAGCCAACATTGTTTTGAACATACTGATATTCCATTCAATCTCAATGTGGTTACATTTGATTATTTTGAACGTGATACAGAGATTAAAATATCTAGAACATTGTTAACGATTGAAATATCTAGAACATTGTTAACCCAAGAAAACGTTTAAAAGTACAAACAACAATATCAATAACTTCATATTGACCTCCGACTCAATGAGACAAGCCATACAACACTTGAAAGACCTATTCTTTTTGGAAAACAAACCAAACTTCCATAGAAAAAATGAAGCAATACAAGGGCGTACAAGAAACAAGCCTCAGAAAAGCAGGAGTTCAATACTAACTACAAAAAGAACTCCGGTCCAAAACAACTAGACGAATGTCATAGTTACAAAATGGTCTAGTGACCGACGCTCAAGAAACACTAAACCTCGAAAAACATTCGCAATACTGAAAACAGTCATACGTAACACTATAAAGAACAGCATTTCAGCATTCACAAAATTTGCTCGTTTTACTTCCCATTTGAAAGATATTTATAGATTTGGAAAGCAAATCAAAGTAACAAGTTAATCTTAAATAAAATCGAAATGCCATTGAGTTAGAAAACAGAGAGCAACTTACTTTTTTTTATCAATTTCTGGAACATCACTCTTTTCAGCCCTTTCCACGATCACCTAAACCAGTTAACCGACAGACATTAAAACAAGTACGTATTACAAGAACACTCAAACAATTGCAAGCATTCATAAATTACAAAGATCATACCGGAATTCTGTCAGGATACTTCTCTCGGATCCTAGCAGATTCAACCTGCCTTCTTTCTGGAATGTTCAGAATGTCAATTCAAATTTCAAGTTAATTTCTCATCTTCTCTAGAGTTTATTCAAGAGTATGAATATCAGGCCAAGGTTATTTCCATTTGATCTGGTAGATTACAATAAACATTCTAAAAAAAAAAACTCCCTCATACAACTTGATCGATTGTTTTAATCTTTTGTTGTTCATCTTAACATATGTATTTGGGTTTGAATCTCATCAATCAAATTAATATACAAACCCACATGTAATGGGGAGGGTTAAGAATATATATAAAACATTACGCCTCTCCTAATTATGAGATTTGGGCTTAGCAAGTGATTTAACATCGCAATTAAAACTCAATACTCTTATCAATTAATACTACAGACCCCCAACAGAACACAGATTGATCATTTCATAACCAAACATCCCGATCAGAACTCAGCCATTCGGTGAATCCATAATTACAAGAAACAAAAGGATAAACCCAATCATTTCGACTATAGCGTATGAGGAATTAAATGAATCAAGCGATGGAATCGAACTGCGTGTTCAAAACTACGAAAAATCCCTCAAAAGATTTGACAGAAACCACAAAATATGACCCTCGATTTGCGTAAGAACAGAAAAAACTAACCCAGGGGATGCTCCAACTTAAACGAGCTTTTTGCCATCGAAAGAGAATCCTCCTGCAGCCAAAAGAAAATCAAAGGAATAAAGAAGGAGCGAAGGGGTTTTCGAAATCGGCGAGGCAACGGAATCGAATTATTGAGTACCAAATGAAAAGACACCGAGAGAACGCTCTGTGATAAATGAAATCAAGACAGAATGAGAAAAATCGTTTTCAAGTTGAATATATGCAATGAATATCTCCCCAGCCCCGAACACCGATCCCAATCGCAATTCCCGTAGTCGTTTTTACCTCTTACTCGGGCCCTTCTGGAATCGCCGAGCTCTCGAAATGGACCTGCACAAACTTATCTCTTCAAATGGAGATTGCCCAGTTCATGTCTTATGGGCTCTGGTGTCGAGGTGGAAGCCATGTTTGGGTCGAGCCCAAAATTTGAGTTTTCGGATATTTTTAGGTTAAAAAACAATATTATGACAACTAAGATAATTTTTAAAAATTTTAATTATTAATTTAAGTTTATGTATTTTTGTTGTCAATTTTGAATAAATATTTTTAAAAACCAACCAAAATTTTTTAAAAATAGTTTTTAAAATCTTACGATATGATTTTTTTAATAACCAAAAATTTAAATGTTGCTTCAATAAACATAAATACTATTGAGAAAATAAATTAAAACGAAAAAACCATATTGTAACAGCTTAAGCTGGGCTTCCCTTAACATTTTTAAAATCGTCTACTCGTTACTTTTTCTAATCGATGTGGGACCCCCAATCCATCTCCGTTTAGGGGCCAACGTCCTTGCTAACACATACATACTCCAGTCCATCTCCGTTTAGGGGCCAACGTACTTGCTAGCACATCCCCTTGTGTCTACCCCCTTTAGGGCTTAACCTCTTCATTGGCACACCGCCCGGTATTTTGCTCTGATACCATTTGTAAGGGCCTAAGCCCACTGCTAGTCAATACTGTCCTCTCTAAACTTTTTCTTTCGGACTTTCTATCAAAGTTTTTAAAATGCGTCTCCTAGTAAAAAGTTTCCACACTTTTATAAAAAAAATTTAGTTCTTCTTCCCGACCCATGATTGAGATCTCACACAACTCACACAAATAGTTGTGAAACATACTTTAATTTTTATATACGAAAGCGGGACGGTTTAGATTAGATACTTTCAATTTTGTAACAATTTAGTCAGGCTTTGAATTTAATTTTCTTAGTTTATAAATACATAGATCGAGTTAGAAATTTCATTAATCTTAACAAATTTTCCCTAATCCAAACATTAAATTTAAGTATTCTATATGGAATGAATTCGTTTTCAAAACCATTTCAAATGGATTCCAAATCCAAAAGTGAAACAGCTTTAAATCATATAGAAGCAATAAATTTGGCAACAACCTCCCAATGAAATGAAAGAACCTCCATTAATGGCGTGCCTAGAATCCTTAAGCCACACGTTACCCAAAAAAAAAAAAAAACATTATAAAACACAAAAGAAACAAGAAAGAAAGTGTGTTAATTGAATTGAATTGAGCAACGAACAAACACACAGAGAGGGTGTTCCTGAGAGTAAAGAAAGATCGACATTAATGGCGATTGAACAGAACCAAACATCCCTTTACATTCTCCATTTTCTCCCTCTGCCCATCATTTATAAATGGCCTCATTCAATGCCTCCCCACATTTGTCTCTCTGCCCCCTTTGTTTCCTCTTCTTTAATTAATATTCCAACCTCCTTCCTGCTTTGGTTGTTTGAAGCTTTAATGCTTCTTCATTAATGCTATCATCCACCCTTTTCTCTCCAACTTTTTGCTATTTTTCTTTATTTCTGGATCTTCCCTGAAGCCTTCTTAACCACTTCCTCTGTTTTCTCTTTATAAGTTCTTTTCAATCTTTGTGTATCTCTTCAAAAAGGAACAGATTTTGTGGTTTGCAGCAGTTCATCTTTTTCCAGCACCTGCAATTCCGTTTCCAACTTATTGGGGTTTTGCATTTTAGTAAGTTTTTATGGTTTTTTGTTGATTTCAACGAGATGTTGGTTCGGTTCAATGAGAAAGTAGTGCTCTGTTTCACTTGGGTTCTTCTTTTTTATTGAGCCGTGCCAATATCACGTGTTGTATCGTCCACAATCTAAGAGTCTTATGTCTTATTCATAAGAGAATGTGTTTTTTTTTTCTTAAACTATTGAAAGTGACGAGGAAAATGACTTCAATGTTCATATGTTCCACACGATACGGTTTGTTTTTTGTTCGATAACATGAAGTTGGGTAGAGGAATTTTGAACTTATAACCTCTTGTTCGAAAGCATATGTCTTAACTAGATAAGGTATACTCATGTTCATCTTAACATGATTTTGTCTACTTTTTGAGGATCAAAGTCTCCGGATCTTATCATTTAGGTTGCTAAGTTGAAAGGCAAAGATTCTCCTTGTTCTTCTGATTACAACTTCTTGTTCTTCTGATTACAACTTCTTGTTTGAGAGTATATGTTTTAACTAGATAAGCTATACTCAAGTAAACCATGCTCATCTCGTCGTGGTTTTGTCTATTTTAGAAGGTTTAAAGACAGATTCTCCCTCAAATTCTACTCGATTCTAACATGTTGTCTTGTTTTCTCTTCTATTTCCTGTTTTTATGTTTCAGTTTCTGCTGCAAAATTAGGTTCTAGTAATGCTTTAAACTGTATGAACACCATTCTATCTTTCAGCAGGCAAAGCAGAACTACACAAGAACATAAACTACTATTTACTACTATGGAGAGAATTTCCTTTTCATACTAAGTTGATCTGTTTCCAAGGGTTTCTTGAGAAGAATCTACTGGAATATTGCTCTTAAAAGTATGTATTTATTATCATGTTCTTCAGGACAATGGGGAGCGCTAATAACTTACACATTGCCTCTCATAGCCACAAAGAATTTGCTATGTTAAATCTCTATCTCTCTATTAGGTATGTGAAATCTGTGTATTCGTACAAGATTAGCATGCTTCTATTGCAGAAAACAGTGTGAACAAACAAATTCATGATCAGTGTGGAAAGAAGTCGAAGCAGTATCTCAGAAAGTGGCATTCCATAGTACATTCTCACCTTCTCCGCACCGTCGATGGACTTCCTTAATCCTATCGGCAGATCTGCAAATGCCGCTGCAACTCCAATCGAACGAAGCAACGCAAATGTTCCCCGCCTGAGCCTTCCACTCGCAATCTGCACCAGAAAACAATTTGCAAATCAACAGAGCAGGTAGAATTCTATTCGATTCTAGTTATGATTCTACGCCGAAAAACACAAGGGATTGGAAGAAGCTGGGAGCCGATAAACACTGCATTTGACTTCTGAACCAATCTCAAATTCGTCTTCCATGGATAAATCCTTGCTTTTTTCTTACCCCAAAAAATAAGCATTAAAAAAATGGCTAAATTAATAAAAATAATTTTTTTAAAAGTTTTAATAATATCTCAAAGTCCCCAAATTACTTTTAAATTTTCAAAAAATAAAAATAAAAAATTAATACTAACTTTTTTTAAAATCTTCAAAAACAAATTTAAATTGTTTTAAAAAAAATTTATAAATACATATTTTAAAAATACTCCTAAACTTTTAAAAAATAACATTAAAAAGCTTAGGAGATAATCTATGAAACGTTAGCCGACCGTTTTAGTCTATATATTAACATAAAATTTCAATGTTTTTTTTAGATGAACGAAAATTTAAGAGTATTTTTGAAATAATATTGAAATGTTAAAGGATATTTTTGAAACATTATTAAAAGATAAATACTCACCTTATTCCTAAAAAAATACTTTTTTTTTAGTTTAAAGGTATTATTGAAAGTTTATGAATAATTTTGAAACAGAGAACAAAATTTATGAATATTTTTATTAATTTACCAGGTGGAGTGCCACAGCAGAGTCTCCGATCATCAATATGCTCGACATTGAGACCGATAACCCACGAACCCAATGAGACATCCTCGTTAGCATACTTGTGTAAAACATGCCTGACAGAGATATGATAACATATAATTAATTAACAAACATTTGTGCAAATCTATAATCCCACAATGAAAGACCAATGAAGTGTTTGTTTGAAGCTCACTGGTTCATTGAAATGTAAGCACCCAAATCATTCGAGATTGCATATAGTTGTCCTGTCGCATGTCGGAAATACTTGTTTCCACCTTCTCCAAACTTCCAATGTTCCGGCTCATGGTACCTCACTCCTCTGCATCACCATCATGTTCCATCCAGTTTCAGCTTAATATTGACTGAAAAAATGGAAGGGGAAGCTGAAAATGCCTCACCTTTGCGAAAGAACGGGGCCAGATTTCATGCATCCGATGTATACTCGTGGCTTGGATCGATGTCTGGCTAGTGTCTCGCCAAGCGTTCCTGTGCCAAAGGGTAGAAAGTGTTGGATGATGAAAGTCCCACGTCGGCTAATGAGTTTATAATCAAGGAATACTATCTCCATTAATATGAGGCCTTTTGGGGAAGCCCAAAGCAAAGCCACGAGAGCTTATGCTCAAAGTGGACAATATCACATCGTGGAGAGTCGTGTTCATCTAACAGAAAGAACATGAAATTTCAATTTGATGCTACAAGTGGCCTCTGAATTAGCATACCGATGTTTACATGAACATCATCATCAACTTTGACGTAGAAGTCTGCATCCCATAGAGAAAAGGCTGTCACGAAGTATATCTTGGTTTTGGCGGATAATTCAAGGTAGCCTTCAACATGATCCTGTTCATAAAGGAGGTAAACAGTGTTGGATGATGAAAGTCTCACATCCGCTAATTTAGAGAATGATCATGGGTTTATAATCAAGGAACTCTCTCCATTGGTATAAGGCTTTTTGGGGAAGCCCAAAGCAAAGCCATGAGAGCTTAACGCTCAAAGTAGACAATATCATACCATTGTGGAGAGTCGTGTTCGTCTACCACTTCTTCTATGAATTCAAGAAAGAATGGAAAATGGGTATAAAATATTACCAGCCTAAGGAAATCTCCATGCTTTTTATCTTCTGCTTCAATAGCTCTGTCAAGAATACCTCCTGGTGTAGCACTGTATGGGAATGAAAGCCATTTGAAGGAAAATGGGTATTAGCCACTCAAAGGCGTAGTGTTCTTGCTTAGATAAAATTGCTATCATTTTGGCTTGTTACATATTGGGTCAGTATCATGGGTCAGTATCATGATTTAGGGAGAGGTTTCTACACCCTTATAAAAAAAGGTTTTATTCTCATTTCTAACGGTGGGATCTCACAATCCACTCCCTTGGGGGCCAGTGTCTTCACTAGCACATCGCCTGGTGTCTGGCTCGCTCGGGTATATACCATTTGTAACAGCCCAAGCCCACCGCTAGAAAATATTGTCCGTTTTGGCCCGTTACGTATCACCGTCAGCCTCACGATTTTCAAACGCGTCTACTAGAGAGAGGTTTCCACAATCTTATAAAAAATGGTTTGTTTCCCTCTTCAACTGATCTGGGATCTCACAATCCACCCCCTCTTGGGAGCCAGCGTCCTTGCTGGTACACTGCTTTGATACCATTCGTAACAGTCCAAGCCCATTGCTAGCAAATATAGTCCGTTTTGGCCCGTTACGTATCGTCATCAGCCTCACGGTTTTAAAACGTGTTTGTTAGGGAGAGGTTTCCACACATTTATAAAGAATGCTTTGTTCCCCTCTCCAACCGACGTAAGATCTCACAATCCACACCACTCAGTGTCTGGCTCTAATACCATTTGTAACAACTCAAGCCCACTACTAACAAATATTGTCAGCTTTGACTTATTACGTATCACCGTCAGCCTCACGGCTTTAAAACGACGAGATCTCAGCCTAACTCTAATAGTAATAACATCAAGTATTCACAAGCCTTGGCTTCCATTAAAAGCAACCAAGCAGCAATTTAAGCAAGCAAATGCTCACTAACTTAGAGCTGATAGACAACTACAGCAGCATATACTTGTCAGAAGTTCCATCATTTTCAGAACAAAAACACTCAGATCTAGTAATTTTCTTAAGAAGATGGCAAAGTTCCCCAAAAAATAAGCATTATTCAACGCCACCTAACTCCAACCTAACATTTAAGGGCATACAAAGAGTATAAGAAAGCAACCTATGGCCAATGGCAAAGCGAATAATGATACCCTTTTCTTCCTCCAACTTCTTCCTTTTTTCACCTAAACAATAGAACAGATTAATACAAAGATCAGCCAAAACTAATGAACAATCATGAACGAATCCAATCCAAACCTTGAGGCATCCAGGTAGCACGAACAGAATCTCTTCTTTTTCTGCTGCTAAATGCAGTATTGATTCCTATAACCATTAAATACTTTCTTCTCCCAGTTGTATCAGTTTGCTTTGAATCTTGTGATAAAGGTGAGCTGCTTTGGATTGATTCTTGAACTGCTTTGGTTGCAGCTAACTCCATCTCTAAATTGGATATCGATTTATCTAATGTGCTGCATTTAAGCGCCTTGTAAGTAAGGTATAGCTATTGTAAAACTATCCCCCAGACACCATTAGAGGACTTACTGTATGGCGTTGTGTGTGTTAAAAACCTTGCCAAAGATGTCTTTGGATGAAAAATTGAGTTCATTCTGTGGAGGAGGAGGAGAAAATTTTAAGGCAGGTTCGTTATGGTGTTGAAGCAAGAGAAATCTGGAGATGCTTACTGTTTTTAAATCACAGCCCTTTGATACTAACTTCAATTCTTTGGCTTCTATGGACGTCGATCGAGGCATGTCTTTGGGTTCAGGAATTGTCCACATCCTGCAAGAAATTTCATTGTGGCATCATGTTCAAGTTCAGACAGGATAATCATGTTCAAGTTCCAAAGAAATTTCAGACAGGATCATGTTTCATTGTGGCATCATGTCCACATCCTGCAAGAAATTTCAGACAGGATAATCATGTTCAAGTTCCAAAGAAAATTGATCAAATGAAACTCCCTCTACAGTTATATTTCAAACAATCTTCCGATAATTTAGCGAGGCCACCACTAGCAGATATTGTCTGTTTTTGCCCGTTATGTATCGTTGTCAATCTCACGGTTTTAAAATGCGTCTAGTAAGGAGAGGTTTCCACACTCTTATAAGAATGTTTCGTTCCCCTCTCTAACCGATGTGGGATCTCATACTCCACTCCATTGAGGGCCTAGCGTCCTCGCTGACACATCGCTCGGTGTCTGACTTTGATACCATTTATAACAACTTAAGCCCACCGCTAGCAGATATGGCCCGCTTTGGTTTGTTACTTATTGTCATCAGTCTCACGATTTTTAAAATACGTCTATTAGGGAGAGGTTTCCACACCCTTATAAGAAATGTTTCGTTCCTCTCTCCAACCAATGTGTGATCTCACAATCCACACCATTGAGGGCCCAACGTCCTCACTGACACACCGCCCAGTGTCTGGCTCTAATACCATTTATAACCGCCCAAGTCCACCGGTAGCAAATATTGTCCACGTTGTTCCATTACATATCGTCATCAGTCTCATGATTTTTAAAACACTTCTGCTAGAGAGAGAGGTTTCCACACCGTTACAAGAAATGTTTGGTTCCCCTCTCTAATCAACGTGGGATCTCACAAGGACTTGGACAGTTACATCTATCTCAATGCTCCAAAATGAAAAGTGAATATAGAATAGAAATGACGGCAGAATTAGAAGTGCTGGAAATTCTGTGGTGATATCAACCGCAGTCTAGCAAGTTGTTCATACATGGGAAGAGTATTGATAAATGCAATTGCTGGTAATACTAATTCCAAACCCATTGAATCACAAAAAGAAGGAGAAAAAGGAAGCAAACATGAGACCCACCAAACTCCCATTCATTATTGGGAGAGAGAGAGAGAAGAAAAGAACAAGAAGAAAACAAAATCACAGAACACGCGTCCTTTTGGATCATCTGGGCAAACCAACAAACGTGATGAAAAGAAGACAATATTCCCAAACATCAGCAGCATAGTTTAAGAATCCCAGAATTGAAAAGTAAGCAGGAAATTGAGAAACAAAGAAGAAACCCATTTGGGAGAGTAATAATCCGAGTTTCAAACCTGTTGGTGAAGAGCATTCCAGAGCAAAAGCTAGCCAAGCAAAGGAAGAGGGTCCATTTCCGGGATACGAGAGTTCTTGAAGAGTGATGATGATTCGCTTTGCTTTTCCCACACATTTTAGCTTTCTATGCCGCAACCATGAGTACCCGAATCGAGCCAAACACCAAAAAGGGCCAAAATGGTTAAACGAATTCCAAACAGAGGTAGAGAAGAAGGGTTTAGAGTAATAGAAATTGTTCTTCTTCTCTCTCTAACACTGTATTTGCAGAATATGGATCGCGACTTTACAGAGAAGGCAAGTAGAATCGAACAGAGGACAGGTGAGAGATAGTAAGACCGACATCGCGTCATCTTTCTCCACACTCTCAAATTACCAATCTACCGTCGTAAAAGAAATGGAACACCTTCATTTGGACAAAATTCAATTATATTCCTAAAATTTCCTTTTTTATTTATAAACTCTCAAATTTTATGTAATAATAATTTTTATTGAAAAACTTTTTAAAGTTGAAGCGTACGAATCTCGGGTTGAGAAAATTTTAAGATTTTATGCTACCCGAATTACGCTCAATTTAACAATACATTAATAAGTTAAACTTTAATTTATCAGTGTTTATATAACAGCCAATATGATTGGACTAATTGCCCGAAAACTCCATAAAAAATTGAAGGGTTGAGTCGGGTAATTAACTATATATAAAAAAATATATATATATTTTTAATAGGTCAAAGAGTAAAAGTTGAAAGTGTTCCACTTACTTTCTTAGGACAAAAAGTTGATAGGAAATGGAAAAATGTGCCCAAATCGGAATTTTTGTTCACTGTTTTCCATTTGTTCCTTTTAATCTTTCGAGCCAATATTCCTTAAAGCATTAAAGTGAGGAATTTTCTTTATAATTTTTCAAATATTAAATTAGGATGTTATTGTTATTTTCTATTATTATATTGTTGACAGTAAAGAAATTTTAATTTTAATTTTAATATTTTACCCTAGCTTAATAATTTGAAAATTTGAGTTTGATTTAATGCATAAAAGCGTGAAAATTAGAATAAAATTGCAACTTAATTGGATAAATTCGTAACAATTTTCTTACGAATGATGATTTTCCAGTTATGCCCCTGACACTTATGTCCAAACTGGCAAATGATAACAGTATGATTGCCATGTCATCACTAAAAAGTAAAAAACAATGGAGAAATTATTATTTATTTAATGTACAAAAATAATTAAAACCTCTTGAAAATAACAGAATAAGAATATATAAAACTTTTCAAAATAAGTATAATCACATTTGCTTTGTTCTGAAGTGAGATATTCAAATCTGTGCAACTATTAAATATAATAATAGTAATAAATTTGATGGCATTATCTTTACTTCTAAAATAATTATCCACATCCTCCACTAAATAAAAAATAAAATAATAAAGATGATAATAATTAGCAAATTAGTCCCTTAGGGAAGGTGACAAAAGTATGGTAGGTGGGGTTGGTAAAGGATGACATGGTTGCTCATATTGAACAGAGCGACGTTTATACCTTTTGTTTTTGAAGACGAAGAGCCGTTCCTGTGTTAGAAATCACGGATCTCCATAATGGTATGATATTGTACATTTTGAGCATAAACTCTCGTGGGTTTGCTTTAGACTTTCACAAAATGCCTCATGCCAATGGAGATAGTATTCCTCATTTATAAACCCATGATCATTCCCTAAATTAGTCAATGTGGGACTCACTCCCAATAATCCTCGCTCATCTCTCCACCATCCTCTGACCACCTCCACTATATATGCTCATATCTCATATCGATATTATGAGTTAAAAGTGGCTTACTAGTGGGATTTAAAAGTGGCTATATTTTAAAATAAAAAAGGCAATACGTTCAATCAAAATATAAAATATTTAATACCCAGTGTAACAAGGGAAGAAAGATTAAAAGGCAAAAACAAAAGAACAATAATCTATTTTCCGAAGTCAGTAATTCCCCATATACGATCATAATAATAATATTTTTGAGACCCAAAGTGATTCAAGAGACTCAGGAGAGGAGGCAAATTCAAGAGGCATACTACTCTCGTAGGATTGAAGGTTATAGGCATTGGAAACTTTCCTGTAACCCTTTTTTGTTCTACCGATGATATTCTGATATTCTGAAAAATTATGCCAAAAATTCGATCTAATAAGGTAATTGCATACCGAAGTATAGAATCATGCAATGTGTACCATACCATAGCTCCAACAAAGAAGTAAGCGCTTTCTCCTCCAGGGAAAATGCCTGGTCTGCCAATAAGAATCGAAGCGAGGCGAATCTGGGAAATCGAAATCCAGTAGAACTTAAGGTATGGGTCTAAAAGTCACTAGAGCGATAATAACTGCGACTTGTGATCGATGCCATTGAATACGAAAGTTCCAGACATGGGTACAAACTGTCGGGTGATTAGCTGAAGAAAAAAGAGAACCTTTTTAATACGTCATTCTAGGAGATCGAAGCTTTCATGCAAATGTCACTTTAGGTAGGGGGTAAAATATCAAATGATAGATGAAAGGGGGAAAAAAAAGGCCCAGAAAGTATTAACTTTACCTTGATTACTTCTTGTGATGCAATTCCACCAATGAAAGCAGCGACTGCATGGAGCTCTGCCGCACCGAATCGGCACATCTCATTAATGAGGTCCTCTGATAATGTCAAGCCATTGCAACCCAAGTCACTGAGTAGGCCAACGGCAGTCGTTTTCAATCGAGATATGTCCTCGTCAATCCCACTGCAAGAGCATCAATTAGTTAAAAGTCTATATCATTATTAAAGAAACACATCCCACAAAACAGCATCAGACACTACCCATCAAATTGCCCGGGAAAACTGTTGTAATTGGCAGCAAAACGATCAACAGCTCGAAGCAGAATATAAAATCCAACTGCCACGCTGGAAGAAGAGAAATAAATGTCAATAGAGTAGAGATTACTTATTTTTTAATATATATACTTATTCAGTTGAAGAGAAGTTCCAAGATCTTCGGTAAACAAATGCAGAGAAACGAACCCAACTACCATGTAGCAACAAAAATTGGTTTTCTCAATGAAAGCGCACTTACCCAAAAAAAATAATAATGATAAATTGATTGCAATAATATTGGATGCATAAATAGATAATAAAATAGTAAGCAAACAACTCTCCCTGGTAAAACTGGTTGCCTGAAAGAAATTGAGCTACTGAAAAGAAACATACCAAAATCGGCACAAAGATGTTGAAAGGGCAAATACTTGTATAAAAAAACAGAGATGTAACATTATTGTCCACATTTAAGATTGATAATAAATAGTTTTTACGCCAATAAGTAATTAAATCTATTTATTTATTTATTGCTATTAAAAATACCAAAGAAAGGATTTCTAAGAACATCGTATTTTAATACAAATGAAATTATATGATATCGTCCATTCATCATTGCACTGAATAAAGTAAAAATGTAACATCAGAAAACAAAGTAAGAAGCACGTTGACTAATTTAGTGTAACCTGAAATCCTCGTCAGTTAGATACTTCTGTAGCTCAGCGAAGATAGGAGAATTGAACTCATCCTCAAGTGAACGATATCTGCAAACCTACAAAAATTTCCCATAATCCATTAGAAAAAATAAAACGGTATATGCACGAATTTGTAGGCATGCATCCACACAAATGCCTCAGTTGAAGTAGAATAAAGTTTTTGAGAGCAACATATTCAGCCATTATGCACTACACAATCATACCACACTACATTTATCTGAGCAAAGGGAGCTTTGTACATGCGAAGGTGAATTCAAAATACATTGGTGGATTCCTGATAGGTAGTTCTTTAATTTATCAAGAAACTAAAAAATTATTAAACAAGATAGAGAACCATTTAGACAGAGAGGAAATCTGTCCTGTGATACATCCAGAACTCCTAGGAAAAACTTAAAAAGCTCTGACCACATACGTCATGATGGCTAAATCATAATTAGGCTCTTTAAAGGAAGATTCTTAGAATATCATGGAGAATGACAGGATTAAATTAGAAGGCTCCTGTCCTATCAACTTGGGATACCAGCAGATTGTACAAAAAGAATAATAAGTATTATGACAATGATCATAGTAGAGCATACTTTCAGCTTTCTTGCATTTTTACAGAAGCTTTTGATTGTCGTTTTAGAGATGCTATTTGGATCTCTGCCAATTTTTTTCAAAATGTTTCTTGCTCTTTCCTCTATTAGCATGAAGTCAGCCTCGGCCTTAGCTTGATAGATGTTTTGCAAATTAACATAGTGCCTACAAAAGGCAGAATCCAGCCCTTCAGTCAATAAATAAGTTAGTTAAATTTCATGGTATTTTCTAGAAAATTGAGACACTCACTCAGTTGAAGATGTCATATCTGGTATTGATCCTTCCATGGGTGCCTCACCACCTCCTTCATTCGCTATGAACTCCTGCAGAGAAATTAAAGAAACATTTTAAAGGAAAATGGAGTACAACTACATCAAGTTCAGGCCACAACTTTGGAAGTAATGCTTACGATATTGTTAGAATTTCCAAATCAATACTTGCGTTAATGAACAGATAGATGAAAATAGAGGAGAGAGGGTGAGACGAAGGTCAGGGGTCAAAATAATAATGGTTAAACAGCCAAATTTTAAAAGATACTCGAGGTCTTTTCAACTTTCAATCCAAAATGATTTCATTCTATACCAAAGAGAAGAATAGCAGTAACAGCAATACAATATATTTTGACACATTGTTCCATACAATTTTCTTATCAATAAAAAAAATAACTATTAAGGTATTAATTATTATTGGCGATATTACTAAGATCAATAAATATTAAGTCTTTAGTTTGGTATAATAATAATAATATATAAATGTGCTATAAATTAATAATGTCAATCGCAAAATTACTTCTTATAACAATATATTTTGAAATTTTGGATGATTAAACAGAATCATATGTAATGCATGAATTACTTAAGAATTGATTGATTTAAACCACATGAATCCGTAGATATTTAGCTATTATAAAATAAAACAATGAATCAGAAGCGAAGTTAAATTTACTACGGTAATTTAACAGTATGTTAATTCAAGTGAATCACACTTGCATTTCCTGATCCCTCAAAAGGAATAATGAGAACAAACAAGTAGATCCACAAGCAGATCCTCCAATCTAAGGATTGTTAAGAATAGATCAAGCAATATACATGCAACAAATCAATTAAATATCCAGCCATCATATGAATTAGAAGAATGTGATAGTTAAGCAAGATGGTGGTGACTGGTCATTTCTAAGAACCTCAAGTACTATATAAGTCTGATTGTCATAACTCGAAATAACACCTAAAAAGAAATCGTCAATTGTTGGAGATACAGAGCTAAAGTAGTAGTGAAAAAGTTTCAGTAACCTTCAAAGCAGCCACTAATATCCAAAAATCTGATGAATTAGAATCAACTTCAGCACAGCTATCATCAACTATCTGTTTCAGATCTGGACCTGATATGAAGAAAATGATAAATAATGGTGCTCATATTTCTAGACACTAAGTAGATCTGTCACCTTTTAGGAACTAAAAAATTTGATTTGAACAAAAACCTTAAAATACGCCATCAGACACTCCAATTGACAATTCTAATTTCATTAAAACTGTAGGCAGTCTCAAGACATTATACGTTCAACTACCATGTACAACAAGAGGTGATACTCCACAATCCTTTCCATGACATTCAGAAATAGTTGGACCACGTTAAGTGAAAACTAACTTTAAGAAGAGCTAGAGAAATTAAACTAGCAGCACCAACTTCCAAAAAAGATCTTTTTCTTTCTTCTTCTTTTTTAACTTCCAACTTCAATTGACACGAGTTTAGCTATAAATACAAACCTGATGATGGAACTCGAGTAAGGACAGTAATCAATAACCTGAAAAGATGTTTTAATATTTTGATATTCTACTGTAAGAAGCTTAAAAGAGTCTCTCAAAATGCACAAGAACTTCCTTTCCTTTTTTAAAAGAACAGATTCCGAGAACATGGTGTTGATATTAGTTGGAATAGATGTGAACCAATGAAAGGAATGAAAGGTTTTTCCCCCAGATTTTTGCAAGCAAACAGGAAAAAGAAGAAACGGTGTGCGACACTTTTTGGCACCTGGTAGATCAATCTAGAGACAGAACCACGTGAGGATCCTTCTAGATATTGTCCTGAAACCAATGGGTTGATTGGCGGGAATAAAAAATCCTAAGGTTTCTGAAACCCGCATTTGGGATGCAGGGTTGGTTGGGCTTCTGAAACTTGTGTTTGGAGTATAGGTTGTGTCTGGCAGGGTTTAGTTAATCTGTTTTCTTTTTATTCTTTTCGGTCGTCTTTTTTTTTTTCAATCTCCAGTCTTGTGATGTGATAATTATTTTAGGTTGTTTTTCTTTCAATCTCCAAGCTAGTGAGGTTAAGGGATTGAAGTCGAGGACCTCAGAACCAACCTACTATGGTATGGGCACAATTGATAATTCCATTGAGAATGTCAAGAATGCCACCGCTCTCAAACAATCATGGATCATCTCCATTCTCCATAATATCATGCTTGCAAGTACTCCAACATCTTTCAAACAATTCAGCAAATAACCCATCTAGACCTAGAGCTTATGAGGTCCTAAAAAATTAGCTCCAACCAAATTTCTTCTTCAGGGAAGAGGACCCTTCTAGGCACTGCTTTGAAGAAAATAGATGAAATTTCAACAAAAGACCCAGGATGTGAGACAACTCCAAAAGGGAAGACTACGAAACAAGTAACTGATAGAACAGCTTTCACAAATCAATATCTAAGATCAACAGCAGGTTTGTGTTCCTAGATCAATTAGTCTAAATGTTTTTAAAAAATGCCCGCTTACTGATTCCATGCGGAGCAAAGACTTTGAACGAAGCTTCAATAGCTTCTCTGTAGTTATCTTCATCCATTGCAATCATCTTGGCTTTGAGGAGATCCTGCATTGTCCAAGAGCCCACAATTTTAGTGACTATCACATGTTACTGATTGCAAAAAGGCAAATAAAAGGCAACCTTGAATTCTTTCTTCTCTTCTCTGCTTGATGGTAAACTGCCACCGTGGCTTTTGGCCCACTCTTCAGCCATCTTGACAAGAATAACAACATATGGAGTGTGTTTGTGTGCAACAGGGTCAGGAATATTGACATCAATAGTTTCAGAAAACCTGTCAAGAGGTGAGTACATGGTATATCAAAATTTGAAAGAATGTAACGTCTATGTTCTCCAATCAGTGATTGTGCTTAATAGTAAACTTCACAGCTTAGATAGACCAAAAACTAATGCAAACAGACAATATTGACATATGAAATCCATCCTATTAAAAAGATGGAAAGGATGTGACTAAAAACTCTACCTCCTCAGCTCTGGCCATGGGTTATTTAACCGAAGATCATCCAGAAAATGATCGGGCTTTGACTCAATGACAGTATGCTCCTGATATACATGGATAAAATATCTTATTTTAGCGCCCTTGACTATATACAATATTTTATCTTTTGAAACCATGTAGTAAACACTTATTTAAAAAATTAAAACTGTTTGTGCAAGTGAACCATATTGAAATATTTGTGACAGACAAGACCCCAATAGACATTAAGTAGCTTATATATGGGACTCAAAGAAGTGACAGTTAAGCTGTTTTACGTCAGCAATTTACCATTTCAACCTGCAAAAGCTTTTAATCACGAGCCTCTATTTCTCCAAGTTCAAGCTAACAATCACATCTAGTTATTTGATATTAAGCCGGAATTCAGGTAAATATACATGATAACTGAAAAGTACAAGTTTAATAAGGGCTAGTAAAGGATCCAGATTAGTCAAATATCATGTGTCAGGTATTTTTTCCCCAGAAATGGTAATATAAATACTTTGAACCCTTCTATACATACCACATGATTATTTCTTTGAATTGGGTAATTGAAGTAGCATTAGTAATACTTTACCTTTAAACTGATTCTGACAAGCCCAGTGAGGCCGTAGGAGCGTGCAACGACCAATATGACATTTGCGTTCCTACAGATTTTATCTAGCTTCACAATCCATTCTTCAACCAACTGAATAAATTCAAAGTGTCCATTAAAAGGGCAATTCAAAGTGTCCAAATACGACTTTCTTTCCAACAAAACCTTAGAAAAAAAAATTTCCATACCATGACAAATTACAGAAAACAAGTAACCAAAGAAAAAACTCACTATTTAACAAAACCAAGAACAGAAAATTGGAGTTTGTGCACTTTCCGCTATTGTTGAGGCTTTCTAAGCATGCCAACTACACAAAAAAAAACTTTAACCTTTTTACCAACCATCAATTTGCTAATAAGAGATTTAACCAAAAAGCATCCACCGTACAGGCTTGAATTTGTTATATGTTCCTAAGGTTACTAATTTTCAGGGCTAAAAATATCTCCCAACAAGAACCCTTTGAGTAAAATTGTTAAATCTATGACTCGAGGAATTTGGTATGAGAGTAAGAAAAGCATCTCTTATGGAAAAACTTACCCTTGGGAAGAAAGCTTTGAGCTAATCAAGGTTCATGCAGTTTTTCAGTGTGACTTTTCCAAAACTTTCAAAAATTATTCACTCCTTGAAACTTTTTAGTTTCTTATAAATAATAATAATTTTACAAATGCAACTAAAAAGAATACGACACAATCCAAGTGATGCGAAAACAATTGCACAAAGGACATGATATAAGAGATGACAGGCAAGAGAAAAACCAAGAATTTCAGCAAAGAGGGGCAACATCAATTGAACTAAGCATGTATATCACAGTACCTGTGTGGCAACTACTAATGTAAACTGTGAAAAGAATGATGGCCTTGTTTCAATTAATGCCTCCGGACACTCTTCTATAAACTTAGCTTTCACAGCATCATTTAGTTCTTGAAGAAATGCACATACACACTTTGCCTTTGACTGTCCAATACTAGATTCATCCACTAGAAAAATATTCACACAAAACAAGATAAGGTTTAGTTGATGAACCATGTTTTTCTTTCCTTACAGAAGTAGTTATAGCTCAAAAGTATTGATTAGTATTGAAGTAGATTATTCAAGTACATACGGACAGCAGATTGGAAAGAAGATTCATTTCATTGTTGACAGAATGATTTTTCAAAAGATTATTATGGAAAGGCAATTCCAGAATTCTAATTGATAGTCCTCCCGAATAATCAATTTAACTTCAAATTTCAAGTTAAATTATGAGAAAATATCATTCGTAGGTCCATAGGCAATTGCCAATTACAAATCGGGCTCCATTACCAGAAGCAACAGTGACATATAACTTACTTACCCATGAAGTTGTTGCCAAGGTCGCCCTCTTCTATCTTGGTACCGTCAACTATAGTGATGCTTCCAATCCCTCCAAGTACTAGATTTTTCAATGTCTCGGAACCAGTAGGCCCGCAATTGAGAAGGCATATACTCGCTTTTTCAAGGGCTGCCTGCCCTTGTTCACCCCAGATCCTACGATATCACGGGATAAAAGCTTTCAGAACATAAAGGTAATAAAGATGATTAAATTTAGTCGAACAAGTTTGCTAAATGATAAATTTGACCCAAAAAGAAAGAAAGAAACACTCTAGGTAACCCATTTCTCCATAGAGATAATACTACAAGAACTAGGTTGCCGCAATGATGTGAGTAAAACCTAAGCTCCGATGTAAATTCATTACTTGTAAACTTACCGACAAACTATATATCGTCGAGCAATATATAGTTACAATAAAAGAAAATATATATATATATATGCAATCACGAAAATTCCAGCAATTCCTATAAAGAAAAAAAATGTCAATGGTTAATCATAGCGGGAACAGATGCTGGGTAACGAGGACACCAAGAAACTAAGAAGTGCGCGAACTTTGTTTGCGCCAAATGCGGATTAGTTCATAAACATTTGCGCTTCTTTTCTTTCACTGGACGAAAGAACAGATAAACCTAAAGATAAATTAACGAGAGAAGAAGTACAGACAACTTGAAGGTGGAGTATGCTACTGGTACAGAGTTAGGGCAAAAACGGAGATAGAAGATAGAGGCAAAGAATCGAAATAAGAAGAAGAGTTCAAGATTGAGGAATGAGGAAGGTGTGAGAGACGAAATGAGGAAGACCTGAGTTGGCGATCGTATTTTACTTTGGGCTCCGCCATTTTCTTTGCTTCGCGCGCTCTGTTCTCCCTCTCTTGTTCAAGTCTTGTTCCTCTGTCTGAAGTGTCGATGAGCTTTCTGAATTTGCGTGGGAACGACGCAGTGAAGACTGAATTTATTTTTTTATTATTTAATATAAACGAAATAAAACAAGGGGAACAAATACGGAGGACGACGAGGACTCTATACGTCGTCGTTTCCAATGAACTATTGCTAAATCCTTTTTTCCTATTTATTTATCACGATTTTTTTTTTTTTATTTGCCCATTGGCAAATTTAAAGAATAATGTATTTTAAAAAAATAATTAATTAATTAGAGTAGTTTTATAAAGAAAAACTCTAAAATTGGAGTCTAGAAGTAAGCTAATATCCGGTGAGTTGCACGATGTTTACGTGATATGCGATTTATATTGAAATTATTGTGTTAAATACAATTATTGTTTTTTTTAATTTAAGTTTAAAATATAATATATTATAAGTCTTTTAAAAAATCCATATAGAAATGTTGTTTTTCACTTTGTTTTTATTATTTAATATCTAAAAAAATAGTAGATTAAATTACAAATTTAACTTATAAATTTGGCTTCTCTTTATTTGGTCTTTCGTACTTTTAAAGTTTCAAATTTAGTTTACAACATTTGAGATTTTTAAAAACTCATTTACAACACAAAATTAAGATTTTTTAGTTTCCATTAGATATAAAATTAACATTTATATCAAATAAATCAATTAATTATTAAGACAATAAAAAAAAATTGGGAAGTTGGGAATTCATTAACATTTATGTCAAATAAATCAATTAATTAAAAAAGATATCAAGTATAGTTCAACAAATAGAGTATAAATTATTGAACATGTAGGTAATGAACCGACCATTCACCAATTCATCAAACATTAGCCTAGAATAGCAAGTACAATATTTGCACAAAAGCAAAATTACAAAGATGTTAAAGATAGACCGTCGATATAAATATAACTCGATTAATCAAGTCATTACTTACCCTTTCCGTGCTGTGCTTCGATGTCCACCCCTAATAAAGTGAAGAGCGTTAGAGATAGAGTTTAATACAGGTATAGTGTTGTTCAGAGTCGTAATATGCAAAACAGCATCAGTAAAGAATGGCCAAATGACCAAACTCGATCATTTACATATCAAGAGAAATGGCATTGCAGCAATTCAAGTTAACCGACAACAATATCATCAGAAATGTGAGATAAGGAACAATTATGAGCAAAAAGTATGGAAGTATAACCCAAATAAAGATGAGCATTTAAAATCCTCTACATGTAACTCCATCTTTACCTTAATGTCTCAAGTATTACCTTCTAAAATAGCCACACAAACGAAAACGAAATTAAACCTTGTTGTGCTGACTATATAATGAAACAAGAACAAGAACTCATCAATCACTTCCTTAATTGAACCCACTTCAGTTTCAAATAAAATTGATCACCCATGAGAACATGCATATCTATAAATCCGATGCTTAATAGTCAAGAGTAAAACAATCGGACACCGGTTTGGATGAAACAAGATCAATTCCAAATAGGTTCCATGTGTCATAATAAAACTTTCCACTGTAATTATTCATACCCAGACCCTTGAAAAGAATTATACCTATAATAAAATTGAAAGAAACAGACCACACCACCCAGTCGATGACAATCTACATACAGAACAACAGAAAAACAAAGCGTTAATTCACTGTAATATGAAAATCTATACTCAATGCGCAGCAACATCACTATTAAACGCATCAATAATCGGCTCTCCAGTTAAATCGGTAGTTGGAGTCTGCAAATTAGGGCTCGGGAACCACGTAGACTTAATTCCCGCGAACTTCTTCCTCTTGAGGCATAAGGGACCGTAAACCCTTCCAGCCAAAGAAGGGAAATCATCCACGTCAATCTCCGATTGACCGATAGCGGAAAGTGGAGACGACTCCAGAGAAGCAGTACGGCGGAGATAGATCTGAGAAAGCGAGTTGTATCGGTACGATCTGGCGCTGATTCGCGAGTCTCGCATCTTCGCCAGGGCACCGGGCTTCAAGTACTTGTGGAATTGCTCCGTGCGATTTGCACGTTGTTTGTGCGAGAATTGAACCCTGCGATTCATGATTCTGAATCGGCGTCGATCAATGGAAGGGGAGTGAGCGAGATCGAAGAACAGTTAGGGTTTAATGGCTGTTGCAGTTCCAGGCCTGAGAGAGAGAGAAGCGGGAACCCAGTGGAGGGAAATTGAGTGTGCGAAACGGCGGCCTCCGTTTTGAATTTGTAGGGCGTGGGTGGGCTGTATTTAGTCACGTGATCTTATGGTTTTTATTTTTATTTTTATTTTTATTTTTATTTTTATTTTTATTTTTATTTTTTTACCGTTTTCGTTAGTAAAACAAGGTAAAAGAGCATTTTTTTATATTTTTACTCTACGTAAAATTTGACTTTTGATTTTGTAATTTTAAAATATCAAAATTTTGTAATAAATATATTATATTTTGGAATAATTATAATAAATTTTGAATTAGTAATTTTAAAATATCAATTTATATGACAAATATATTTTTTAATATGATAAATTTAATTTATATTCAAATTAATATCTACGGCTCTCTTAAATAACTTTTTAAAGTATTTATTTAAGTAAATAAAGAGCGTTAAACATTTTTAAAAAAATAGGTCTCGTTTTTTAATTTTTGTCATAAATATTACTCAATTTAATAAGATTCATTCACTATATTTTGCTATTAATATTTATTTATCCAATATTAATCTGAATTTATATGCCTCAAATGGTATAAAAATGCAATATAAGATTCATTCACTATATTAAAATGCATTATTGCATAAATATTTTGAAAATTCAAATGGTATTAATTTTTTTTTTCTCACTCTATTTAACAATTAGCAATTATATATATTTATGCAATAGTGCATTTTTAAAATAATTAAAAGGAAGTAATAAATAAATAAATACCGAATAAATCCGTTGTTTGCGAGACATTTATTATGCTCATATCCCATATTTAAAAAGGGTGGTTGTATATATATTATGCTAAAATTATGTCATTTATTATGGCCATATACTTCAAATTTACTAAAGATATCATACCTTTTTAAAAAGATTACAAACAATTATATATAATAAAAAAAGATTACGATCTTTATTATAATAATAATAATTATTATTATTATTATTGACCCAGTTCCACGCAATAATTACAATTTTTTTTTTCCTTAAATTATCAGTCACGTCCTCATTAATTGTATGCAAGAAACAATATATTACATTTTATTTTAATATTTGAATTTTGTTTTTCAATTACTTTGAACTCAAATTATAAATCACCCAACATTATTTTCGCTTAATAATTATATAAAGTTAATTATTATACGTGTGTGATGGTTAATAAGTGTTAAAAAGTCGTTGAAATGACCAATATATCCATTCTATTGAATGATCTCACTCATGATAGACCAAGGCTAAAAGTGGTATTATAACATTTGAAATAATTATATATATATATATTTTTTTTTTACAAACAAACGATAAATATCATAAATATTTTTTTGAAAGGTAGGTGTTAGATGAGATGAACACGACTCTCCACGATCATGCGACATTGGACTCTCGACGATCATATAATATTGTCCACTTTGAGTATAAGCACTTTAACTCTCCACATGATATTGTCCACTTTGTAAGCACTTTGACTCTCTACGATCATATGATATTGTCTGGTATGAGTGTAAGCTCGATATTGTCCACTTTAGAGTGTAATCTCTCATGATTTTTTTTTTTACTTTCCCAAAATGTTCATTCCAATGGAGAGAGTATTCTCGGTCCCCACCTCATCACAAAAGAGTGAGTATTATTTGATACTTTCATCGTCCAATAGTAAGAATCTAATTTCACGAGATAGAGAGAATACGATTTGATACTTTCATCTCTAATTTCATGAAAAAGCGAATTCAAAGCTCTAATTTATTTGGGAAATTCAAAACTCTAATTTTTTAAAGATAAAGAATAAAACTAAATTAAAACAAAAACAATTAAAGATCACGAGCGGAGAATAAAGGTTAATTGATTTGGCAAGGATGATTTCTCACGAAAGATAAAGGGAGAGAAAAAGCTAATTAGTTTGGCAAAAAGGAAAAGAACGAAGAACACTCAATAATTTGTTGTGAAATATCTTGCAGATTAAGGTAGCTTTACAGTTGCACAGTTCGTTCCTGTTCACATCCTTGCGCTCTGGCCACATTAACTTTTAGTGGCTATGATCTATCAAGTTTTGGATTTGATTCGCTAATCTGCAAGACTTTGTACACTGTTCTGATTCGTTTCAGTGGATGAAAAATCATGATAATAGGTGTAAAAGAGGAGAGAATATGTACCGATTTCAAACTCAGAATAAGAAGTTCTAATACTTTGATACAAGAAGGGGAAAAACCATACATCGATCTGATAATCCATCTAAAAATGTCACTATGATTACAAAAATTACTTACATCCTATACTGTTCTTCATATACTATGAACAGAATCGAACACAACAACTTCAAGAAGACGACTCGACTTCGAATCACACACAGATATAATAGTTTTGGTGATCAAATAACACACCACAGTAATATTTCAGATTGCGTTAAGAGAGAGAGAGAGAGAGAGATTTTAGTGGAGACCTTCAGGAATACATTCCAAAGCCGGCCTCCTGCTTCCATTTTCATCCTCAACTTCATCGATTCTCGCATCTGAAACCGTCGTTCTGCCTTTCACCTTAAATTCAGCAATCAATTCCTCCAACGAACGTGAACTGTTCTCTTTTTCCTTCAATATCTGCTTCAACTCTCTCTGAGACATCACCACTTTAATCCTCAATACTCCGGCTCTGTCTCCATCTCCGCCACTTCCACCGGAGTTTTCGTCTTCTTCTTGTAGCTTAAACCTCACTACCTTCTTACCTCCAGCCGCACCGCTTCTCTCCTCTGCCGTCTTCGGCTTCGCCATAGCCGATCCGGCCACCGGTTTCTCCTCTACTTTCTTAGCTTCCACAGGAGGCGAATTAGACAAAGCCAAACAAGATTCATCTTGCGCCATAACTTTATTGCTTTTAAAACAGCTATTCCCCATAGCAACGGAAACCGAATTCTTCACTGAATCTGCGCCTCTGTTCTGCAAAGCAGAGATTTCAGAGAGCAAAAACGGACGCAAATGATTTTATAGATTCAGCGAGAGACAGAGAGACGTAGCGTAAAGGCACATGAGAGAGCGTTTGTTGCGCCGCGTTAACTGAGATAAAAAAAAACAAGATCACAAACGCAACGCCCCCCTTCCTTATATCGTGCACTCCAACGGCCCCCCGAATTTGGACTGTTTGGCTTCTCATTTAATTCAAGTACTTCCTAATCAACTTTTTAAATAACTCCCCATGTGTTAGGAGCATAATTAAATTCAGTTATTTTATATTTATCACAAATCCATTAGGACCACCTGTCTACATACATTACTTCATTTATTTTATTTTAATTTTCTTGTCACAATCATGAAACATTCAAATTGATTAATCACTCCTTAAACTTAATTATTGTAATTAATCTCTTAAACATTACAAAATTCACAAATTAATTACACCTTAATTATAGGTCAAACCTTATTGTAATTCAATTTTTTTTAAAAGATTAATACTGCCATTATGCCTTAAATTTAGCGACGATTTTACAACTGTTTTTTATTTAATTTAATTATATAACACATAAAACTTTGATATATATATATATATATATATATATATATATATATATATATATATATTGTTATAGAATATGAAAAATGTGAGGGGATACATTACATTGTGAGGCTCATGACTGAAAAATATAAATAATTGTCACAGAAAATATGGTGTGAATGTGAACTCTATTCCAGCAGGACAGCTCTTCGGTTTGGGCCCTATTGGCCCACTTAAATTATCATAACTTTTATTTATTATTATTATTTTATTTAAGTATTAATAAATTTGTAAATATTCTAAAATTTAATTTTATAGATAATAAGTTTCTACAAATTTTATTTTTTTTATAAAAAAAAATTAGTTGATTAAGTATATTTAATTTTGAATTTAGTGCATCCATAAATTAAAAATTTAGAATTTGAAGACGGTATACACAAAATAATTTAAGTTTATTATTAGCCAAATTAATTACATTATCATTCCATAATTATTGTATATTAATAATTTTTATATAAAATTTAATATTCATGATGAGGAGATAATCTCGAGTAAATGTTTTTTATTTAATCAATAATAAAATAAAAAACATGTGTATAACTCGTAGGATAAACTTACCAAACATGTTCTTAAACACAAATTGATGTAAGTTGTGTAATTATAAAATGTTAATATTCTTTTAGTTTAAAATAGAATGGACGATTTCAATAGCTATATTTATTTTTAAATATTATAAAAAAAAATTATGTTGTCATAAATTAAAATTAATAATATTTAATATATTGTTATATAAATTAATTAGTTAATTAAATTTGATTAAAAATATATATTTTTACATTGAAACACTGATTATAACGAATATTAAAAATTTAATAATTGAATTTTAATACGAAAAAATAACAAAAAATAGTTTAGATGTAAAAATTAATGGTAAATATGTTTTTAAAATTTTAAAAAAGTATTATTATTATATTTAGATAAATTACAAATTTAGAATTATTTTTATTAATTCAGCTATTGAAATAGGCAGATAACGATAATTTAGCGGTGGCAGCCTCCCCACGCATACTCCTTACCCCGTCAGCCGCCGGGAACTCCTTTTGCTTAATTTACAAAAATACCCCTTTTCCTCCTAAGTCAAAGTAATGGTATTTTGTTAATTAATTCCAACTCCTTGTCTTAATAATCAAGCTGTCACATGAATGTGAACGCCTCGCTTGTCTAAAGATAGCTTTCTAAAGCCGTCGTCCCCTAAATACATAATTAATATATTGCTTTATCTAATTAAGATATTTTTAACAAAAAAAAAAAAAAACGAGATTATTATTTTTAAATAAATAAATAACAACAGCGACTTCAAGTCGATTCCGTAGACAGAATGAAATATATAAAAAAAAAACATGTATATTACGAGAAGTCTGTTCAACGTTGTTTTTGTCACGCCCTCTTAATTAATTAAAATTTTATATTATTTTAAGAAGAAATTTAGTTATATATTATTTTATTAAAATACCTATTTTTTAATATATAGTATATATATATATTTTGGGCGATTGAATTATGGATATTTTAAAACTTTATTATATAATTTGGTTATGCGTATTCGGAGAAATTATGTGTAAGTTTCTGATAAAGTTTTGAGAAATTAAAGCTTGTTTGGTTGCTCCGACATTTTATTATAATGTTATTTTGTCGTATAGTGTAATTAATAATTAATATCAGTTTAATAAGTGTTGTATTTAGAGTTGTATTATTGACTGCAGTTTGAATCCAGCTTATGCTTATGAGATAGCCACGTCTTCTACTTGGATATGATTGGTTTCTCATGACCCCATTTAAATAAGTAAAGCTATTAAAATAAATAATAATAATAATAATAAAAAGTGCTTTTGGACTATAAAAATTAAAGTGTGTCTATTTAATTTTTGAAATTAAAAAAAAAAAAAAACATATTTCACTGTAATTTTAATTTTATTCAATATTGCTAATTATGGTTGGTCTATTCATATTGGAATTATTTATTTATTTATTTGAATGGAGACTGGACTTGAATTATATTCTCTATTTCTGTCTCTGCCAATTCTCCATCTTGTCCAGCTCACTTTATATATATATTTAAAACATGAAAAGACTATATTGCAGTATTAAAATTATTAGAATGATTTACATTTTTAGTATAAATTATATTAAAAACGGAAGATGATCTAGAAATCACAACTCTCTACAATTGTATTCCACAATTGTATGATATTGTCCACTTTCATCATAAGCTCTGATGGCTTTGATTTGGGTTTCCCAAAATGCCTCGTACCAATGAGATATATTCCTTTACCTATAAAGTTAGAATCATTCTCTAAATTAGCGAACGTGGGACTCCCAACAATCCTCAACAAAATATATATATATATAAAAAGGAAATCGTGAATTTTTCATGGACAATTCTCACTCTGATCTTCAAATAAATAAATAAATGAAATTTTTTGTCGAGAGTAGATATAAATATAAATGATATTTTAAATTAATAACAAGTTAATCTATTCTACTTTTAATTATTCTAATTGTTTTGTTTAAGAAAATAATAATAAATGAGCTATCTAAAAATATCCTTAATCTATTATTGTTTCTAAGTTTTGCATAAACAAAATATTAAAATCTTAAACATTAATTTTTTTTAATAATTAAACAAAAATGTATTGAACTCACATGCTCTCACATATCTTAATTTATATTTATTTAATGTTTGGATATTATAGTAAAAAACAGTGGTAAAATACTCAACACGAATTTAAAATTGGATTAAATAAATAATTAAAAAAGTAACATTAATGACTAAAATAATTTTTCATATAAAGTTGGAATAAAAGGGCGTTCCGAAAGAAAGAACTGAAACAATGTAAATATGATTGTCCTCTATTGGATGGGGAGGAGAACAAGACACCATTTATTATAGAGTGTAAATACTTTCCCACTCACGTGCATTTTAAAGCCTTGAGGGGGAGCCCAAAAGGGAAAGCTAAAAAAAAACAATATCTGTTAGCAGTGGATAGGGGTCGTTACACATTGTATTAGAGCTAGACACTGAACAATGTGCCAGCCTTCTCGCTGTTCCCTAAAGTGGGGTAGACACGAGGCGGTGCGCCAGTAAGGACGTTGGCCTCAAAGGGGGTGAATTTGGTGGCAGTCCCACATCGATTGGTGAAAGGAACGAGTGCCAGTAAGGACGTTGAGCAACGAATGAGGATGGATTGTGATGCCCACATTGGTTGAGGAGGAGAGCAAAACACCCTTTATAAGCGTGTGAAAACCTTTTAAAGCCTTGAGGGGAAGCCCAAAGAGTACAATATCGGCCAGGTGGATCTCGGTAAACCTTCCCAAACCATGCCTTGAAATTTTATAGATTAAATAAAACAAAGGAAAACGGTGAAAACCACCTTTATTAATTATATAAGTTGTTATCGTGCTATAGTTTAATTATTGCAAGATGCCCAAAACATTCCAAATTATTAGCATTAAACATTTTAATTAGACTTGTTACAATTGAATCTAATTTATTATAATTATTATTTTTATCTTTTGTTTTCTTAAATCCACTTTTTTCGCACAAAAGGAAGCGACGCTGGTTTGTTTCACTCGCCGGCCGCCGCACCCTTGATAACCAACGACCATGGCGCGTACTCGCGTTCATTTCCCGCCAAATTTAAGGAATTTCGTTCTATCACTCTTCATTTCTTTCTCTGTGCGTCTGCCTAATTCTTGAAAACCACCACGAGAGCTCTGAGAAACGCCGTCGTCACTCACGAGAAGCGCAACGCAGAGTAATCGCCTCATTCACTCTGATTGTGATCTTCTTGTTTTTGCTTTTCTTCTTGAATAAGTTTTACATTCTATGTAGTTTTTAATTTCTGTTCAATCTTCACCTGTACGATTAGTGTCCCTGTTTCTCTTCAACAGCGATTCTATGCTCTTCATCTCTGCATTTTTTGTGTTCTTTTGCTTTCTAGGTACTGTACGTCCAATTATCTGACTAATTTGTTTTTCAATTCTTTTGTAATGTTTCACCTATTCGTTCATTCCTTATCGAGTTGAATTTCACAGTCTACGTTGTCTTCTTATCAGTTTTATTAGTTTTGCTTCCATACACAATGGCTTCTTCATTTCTCATAATACCTGAACTATTCTATTGACATCCTTTCATTTTTATGTGTTTTAGCTCCTCTATTTTCCCTCGTTTTGGCTGTTACACTAGATTGAGTGTACTCCTAAAAGTCTTTATCCAATTTGCCATCTCCTTTTTTTTTTTTATACATACATGATCTTATGATCGATCCGCTTTCCGAAGGATGCTGAAGCAGAAAAAATCTGAGATGAAATCCACAAAAAGCAACAAAGGAATGAAGAAAGATCAAAATGCTTCAAAACTCCGGATACAGTCTTCTTCATTTTCATGTAAGTACAGTTTATAATTTAACTCTAGTGTTCTAAAGAGTCTGCTTCATTTTGAAAACCTTCCTTTACATTCTAGCTTAAATTATATTGGTCCGTTCTGATTTCCCTTCTTGACTCGGCAAATGATAGGGAGGAATTCAGGAAGACGTTCAAGGAGAAGTTTCCTGATGGAAAAGCTGGTCCAGCAGTGAGATCTTATACTGTTGTTTTAATCAGCATTGCTTTCTTTTTATGCCTCCATTTATGTTTAGATATGACTGAATGGAGGATCAGAAGACTTCTCGAGTTGGCTAGATTTGTTATTTGTGGTTAACTGTGTTTTGTTATTTTGCAGGTTGACAAAGCTGGCGGTGAGAAATGGAAGTCACTCTCTGATGCTGTAAGATTTTGAATCTCCTATTTTCATGCTATTTCCATTGAAAACTCATTCGAGGCTAAATAATTATTAGCAACCTTAACAACAAATGATTAAGGTATAAGATTTGAGGTTAGTTGTTCTACTTTATTTGAAGATCGTTTCATGTTTTGCTCTCTGTACTCACTTCGCTACTAGATCAGAGGGATTGACTATACGAGTCTGCGGGCACTTGTGTTTCTTCCTCAGGAAAAAGCTCCTTACGCGGAAAAAGCTTTGAGAAGGAAGGCAGAGTATGAGATATCTCTTGCAGCATACAAGAAGAATCTCGTAACGCGTTCCCACTCCATCTCTTCTTTCACTCCTTCGGCTTCCCTTTGTCTGAACACCACCATATGGTTCCATTTATTATCTATTGTCCCTATCTCTCTTCTCACTAAGATCTCCTGGTTTACAGAAATGCTGTTCGGGCGCTGAAGCTGAAATTGAAATGCCAACAGAATCGCAGAAATCAACCTCTGAGGTCCATGATGACGCAGAGCAGGAAGCTAGCTCCAGCTCTTAGGTATTGTTTCCCTATCCAAAGATTTCATACTCCGAAGCATGTATGCTATAGCACCAAACAATGTACATTGGCATATCCTCTTCAAGTGATTCAAATACCATAGATGTTGATTTTATCATTACGGCCAGCTGATATTTGGTTTTCTACATCGTCTGCCAAGATTTGCAGGACTTCACCGTCCCTTGGAGGTAACAGAATTCCTTATTTTCTTAAACAAAAGTTTCATGGTTATTTGGACGAGAGCTAGCAAGTAGAAAGGGAGTCGAGAGTATGCTAGAACTCATAACTTTTTAACAATTTTAGAACAAATTTTTAGTAATTTCTTTCGGTACATATGTTATTCCAAGTATGAATATTTCGGAAGATTGGAGTAAATTGAGAAATGTATGGATTTGAAACAAAATTTAGTTTTAAATTTCTGTAAAAGATTATTTGTGGTGCTGTATTAAAACTTAGAAAATCTCGGTCTGATAGGGAAAATTTTCATTTACAATCATTAAATAGATTACAAAGAAAATATTACAAAGAAAATAGTAAGAGCACTATAATAAATACTAGTCTATAATGGAGAAGAAAATGGTAAGAGCACTATAATAAATACTAGTCTATAATGGAGTGTGGTGTGTGGTGTGTGTGTGGAAGGAGGGGGGATGAGATTAAACTCTAAATTTAAAATAAGGGATGAAATTGATTTCATCTTCAAAGCTAAATTAGCAAATTAATTAAAATACAAATGAAGTTATCAAACCAAACATCAAATATAACTACAGAAATTCTCGACTCTAAAAGCCACCGAAATTTGACACAATAATCAGAGAGAGTAGTCAGCTTTTGTCGTGGGGAATGGGGTGCAGACGTAATCAAAGGATAACAGAATCCATTGGAGGATCAAGGGTGGAACGAAACACGGGAGAGGATGGGCTCATTATGCCTAATGGATAGGAAAAAGAATTGAAGAAGATGGTGGCGCTTTCGCCGGAAGAGAATTGAAGAAGAATTTTTGTTATTTTACGAAGAATCAGAGTGGATAAAGATTTAAAATATTTTACTCTATGTGCAGAACTTAGCAGCTGTTACTACATTTGCAAATAGGAGAAACATTTTAGCTACATACTATAATGCCGCTAGTGAACTTTTGAATCTTGTTATAAGACAAAAAGGTCCGATCTTTACCATTTCTCAAGTAGACTTCTACTTTTGTACTCGCAAGCGCTTAAATGTTTGTAAAAGTTAAACAGCGATTTAAACTAAATTAAACCACCGATGTTGCAATCATTTTCATGTTTATGTGTAGATTTTGTTCTTTGCCAGAAGGGAGTAACTTACAGAAGCTGAGAAGGTGGACCTGGCTAAGGAAGAGAAATGGATTTGAAGAAGCCATTATTAAAAGCTCGCCAAAAGCAAGAGAAATCATAAGAAGGGTTTGGAGGTGAGCATTCTGTGGTGTCGGACTGTCGATTCACTTGTTTCTAATCACCATTTTGTTCCTTCTTGTCATAGTTTCCTCTATTTAATCATACGATCAACTCGTGTTTTTAAAGAAGTTTATGAAACCCATTTTACTTATCGAACCAGAAATTGATTGGTGTAGTCAATTCATTCTTACCCAGTTGGAAACGATGCGAATGGTCCTCCCACTGTTGCTTCGCGATTCTGTAAGTCTCGTGATTCTTATTTCTTTGAATCACTGTAAGGTTCCGTTTCAATGTCGAATTTGTAATTCTATGTAATATATTGTTTCAGTTCAATTCAGTGACTGAAGTGTGGTTCAATGGCTCTCGAGGAAAAAAACTCTACGGTTCAGCGATTCTCCGCTTTGACAAGGAAATCAGTAAGGGGAGAGAAACTTTGGGTCAGCTCACTATGAACTTGCAGTTGTTTAGTCTGTTCCGTAACAGTTGTGGTTTGGTGAACATTGTCGGAGAACTGCTCGTAGTTGTAAGCATCGGTCAACAGTGATTGATGGACTCATCGGCGCAACCAGCACCATGTTGTTGAACAGCTTTTGGGCGTCAAATCGGATGCGTGCATTAATTGGCAACAGGGTCTCGTTTTGGCTAAGAATCCTCTCCGAGTAAAAGCATTCTTTAGCTCTGCTTATCGTATAAAGATACGATGACATGTTTCTTTTACTGTCAATGGGACTCGAATAATTCCCTCTGATAAGACGTGCCAATCCCCCATGACTTGTTCTTCTTGCCTTCCTTTGTACTTATTCCTGACCTACATCTTTTTTCTGCTCACAGTTTACTATTAACGATTTTATGTTCATTAGGAGCTCTATACAATAATTGTTAGTAGATAATTCTGTACTGAAACTTTTAGGTAGAATGCTTGTTCTTCTGTGTTCTGTGTTCTTGAGCTCCCTCTCTTCATTTAAAGTTTTCCTGGTTATCACCAAAAGCTCTTGTCTCCAGCTCTTGAAAGCTTGAATCACTAAGTTTTGAGTCTTCCGGTAGATTAAGATTGTCAACTCATGGAGAGCCTATTAGTTCTTACACTGATTAGTTCGATATGGGTATTTCTTGCTGGTTCTGCATGTTGCCAAAGGCCCGCGGTTGTGAACATTGGAGCAGTTTTCACTTTTGATTCCATTATAGGAAGAGCGGCGAAGGTGGCAATGGAAGCTGCAGTTTCGGATGTGAATGCAGATCCTTCCATTCTCAATGGAACAAGGCTAAATTTGATCATGGCAGATACACATTGCAATGTTCTCTTGGGTTCTATTCGAGGTACATCTCTGTACACATATTTCATTCATAGTATGTAAGAAATTTTGGAAATGGCTCTGTTAGTGTTATCCCAACATCATGTCTTTGATTGTTATTAGGATGAAATTGCATGATCATAATATTACCATGCCTCATTACATATGAGTAATGCATGGAATGTGCATCTTATTTGTGTAGATAGTAACTTTCAATTCTTTCAAGTTTTTCTTAACCATCATATTTTTAGAATTGCTTTCATTCAAATATGGTCACAATCATTCATGTACCCCTCTTTTACTCGAGACTCGCATTGTAATGGCCCAAGCCCACCGCTAGCTGATATTGTCCTCTTTGTGTTTTCCCTTTCGGGCTTCCCCTCAAAGTTTTTAAAACACGTCTACTAGGGAGTGGTTTCCACACCCTTATAAAGGATGCTTTGTTCTCTTCCCCAACCGATGTGAGATCTCACAATCCACCCCCCTTCAGGGCCCAGCATTTTTGCTGGCACCCGTTCCCTTCTCCAATCGATGTGGGACCCTCCATCGGTGTCTAGCTCTGATACCATTTGTAATGGCCTAAGCTCACCGCTAGCAGATACTGTTCTCTTTGGGCTTTCTCTCAAGCTTTTTAAAACGTGTATGCTAGGGAGGCACACCCTTATAAATATTGCTTCATTCTCCTACCCAACCGATGTGGATCTCACATGCAGCATATGTGAATGAGAAAATTAAACTCCTTCATTCTTGATGCTGTCTGCTATTTTGAATATATGGCACTAAAGTTTAATATTGTACTTTTCATTCTCTATTGAAGTGTCTTGATGTCTACGTGATTTATGTCACACTTTCTGACTTCTGCCCCTTGTGCAACAGCTTTCCAGGTTCTTGAGAAAGACGTAGTAGCCATAGTTGGGCCTCAATCTTCAGTTGTAGCTCATATGGTTCTACAGATTGCTAATCATCTCCAAGTGCCACTTATCTCATACGCTGCCACTGATCCAACTTTATCTGCCCTCCAATTCCCCTTTTTCCTACGGACTACTCAGAGTGATGCCTATCAAATGACTGCTATGGCAGAATTAATTGACTTTTATGAGTGGAAGGAAGTGATCATTATCTTTGTGGATGATGATTATGGTAGAAATGGAATGTCTACTTTAACGGATGAACTTGACAAGAAGATGTTTAAAGTTTCTTACAAACTACCCTTACCTTCTCAGTTGAATCTCAGTGAAATCACAGACATTCTCAATAAATCCAAGTTGCTCGGTCCCCGAGTTTATGTTGTTCATGTTAATCCTGATCCTAGATTAAGCATCTTCAAAATAGCCCATCAACTTGATATGATGACAAGTGATTATGTGTGGCTGGCAACAGATTGGCTTTCTTCTACCTTAGATTCTATTCTGCCCGTACACCAAACCTCTCTTAACATCCTTCAAGGAGTGGTTGTACTTCGTCAACATACGCCTGAATCCAGCCAAAAAACAACATTATGGTCTCGTTTAAGGAAGATGCTGCCAGAAGACTCGAGAAATTCTTCGATGAATGTCCATGCTCTTAGTGCCTATGATACCATTCAAGTAGTTGCACGTGCGATCGATAAGTTTCTAAATGGAGGTAGGAGCATTAGCTTCTCATTGAAGAACAAGTTTCATGATTTAAATACATCTAGAATGCCCTGGGGGAAGCTCAAAATATTTGATGATGGTGCTCTTCTTTTGAGCATATTGTTGCAGGCAAACTTTACTGGTTTAAGTGGTCGGATTGAGTTTAATTCAGATCGAAACATTGTCAGTAGAGGCTATGAGGTGATCAATATTGATCGGACGGGATTGCGTCGAGTTGGTTATTGGTCCAATGGCACAGGCTTTACTATCCAATCCCCAGAAGCTCTGAAACAGAAACGAATTACTTATACCCACCTGAATCAGACTCTTGGCAATGTTACCTGGCCTGGTGGAAAGACAGAAAGACCGCGTGGATGGGTGATTGCAGACAATGAAAGACCATTAATAATTGGAGTGCCACGCAGAGTAAGTTTCATTGAATTTGTTACAGCAGTCAATGGAAGCCACAAAAACATTCAAGGATACTGTATCGATCTGTTCAATGAAGCAAGAAAGCTGGTTCCCTACGATGTTCCTTACAGATTTATACCTTTTGGAAATGGCTACTCCAATCCTAGCTATGATGACCTTGTGAAGAACATTGCAAATGGTGTAAGTAAAACATTATATGATCTACTTTTCTGATGTCTGAGTGCCTAAAGAGCAAAAATCCAATCTGGGATTGTGGTTTAGATTTGCAAACAGACTAAAAAGAAAGTATTGTAGGAAAAACAAGTGTATTGTTATTTTCTGTATGCAGATGTAACCTACTTATGGACTCGGGGTGTTTCTGTGAGATCCCACATTGGTTGGGGAGGAAAACGAAACATTCTTTATAAGAGTGTGGAAACCTCTCCCTAGCAGACATGTTTTAAAAACTTAAGGGGAAGCCCGGAAGGGAAAGCTCAAAGAAGACAATATTTACTAGTGGTGGACTTGGGCTATTACAAATAGTATCAGAGCTAGACATCGGGCGGTGTGCTAGTGAGGACGCTGGCTCCCAAGGGAGGTGAATTGTAAGATCCCACGTCGGTTGGAAAGGAGAACGAAACATTCCTTATAAGGGTGTGGAAACCTCTCCCTAGTAGATGCGTTTTACAACCTTGAGGGAAAGCCCAAAGAAGACATTACATTTATTTTTTATCCAACAAAAACCTATCACAAAGCTGTTACTTTCTCATTTCTTTGTGTCAGATATTTGATGCAGCTGTTGGAGATATTGCAATTGTAACCAATCGCACAAGGGTTGTGGATTTTTCTCAACCTTTTGCTTCTACTGGTCTTGTTATTGTGGCTCCAATAACAAATTCAAAGTCGAATGCTTGGGTGTTCCTCAAACCATTTACAGTCGAGATGTGGTGCGTTACCTCGGCCTCCTTCTTCATGATTGGAGCAGTCATATGGCTTCTCGAGCACCGAGTAAATGATGATTTCCGTGGTCCACCAAAGAGGCAGCTAGTGACAGTTATACTGTAAGTTCTCTCAGTGTCTAAGACAGTTAGCTTATAGATCAATAAGATAATCTCTTGCAGTAACGGATGCAGAATAATGTCTGAAATATTTCCATCTTGCAGGTTCAGCTTCTCAACATTGTTCAAGACAAATCGTAAGATATTTCTATTTTACATCTGATTCTTTCATACTCTATGTTTGAGAAAATTTCTGAGTTCACATCTCAAATTACAGAGGAAGTTACAATAAGTCCACTTGGGCGTATGGTAATGGTGATGTGGCTTTTCTTATTGATGGTTATCACGTCAAGCTACACAGCCAGTCTCACTTCAATCCTTACAGTTCAGCAGCTTTCATCTCCCATTAAAGGACTTGAGGACTTGATTACTAAGGAACAGCCAATTGGGTACCAGGTAGGATCGTTCGCATTTAGCTATCTGACCGAGAGTCTTTACCTTCCACGATCGAGGCTCGTACCCCTAGGTTCTCCAGAAGAATATGAATCAGCATTGCTCAAAGGGCCATTCAAGAGAGGAGGGGTGGCGGCCATTATTGATGAACTTCCATATATGGAACTATTCTTATCAGGGAGGAACGATTTCGGAATGATCGGACAGCCATTCACCAAGAGTGGATGGGGATTTGTGAGTAGCCTTCTTTAACTTGAGCTATGGTAATCTTAAACTCTTTTCATGGAACTGTTGCACTTCGTTAATGCTATACTTTGAACCAGGCTTTTCAGAGAGGATCTCCACTTGCGGTAGACATTTCAACTGCAATTCTAAAGCTTTCTGAGAATGGAAAACTTCAGAAGATCCATGAGAAGTGGTTCTGCAAGATGGGTTGTCCTGGAGAGAGGAGAAGGAAACCTGAGCCTAACCAACTTCACTTGGTTAGCTTCTGGGGTCTATATCTGCTGTGCGGTGCCTTCTCACTCGTGTGTCTTTTTATATTTTTGTTTCGCATAGTTCGACAATTCACTCGCTACATACGACAACAGAAGGAATCGTCTCATGCAGAATTAGTGTCATCAAATTCAAACTCGAACTGGACTCAGGTTGTATACAAGTTTATCGACTTCGTTGATGAGAAGGAAGAAGCCATCAAGAGACTTTTTTCGAAAGCATGATACTCAGAATCAGGCTTAATGATAGCTCGCTCTTTGATGTGGTTTGAAAATGCTTGAAGGTAAGCCCCTGATAGCTCTTTGTGGTGTTCCATTGCTGCAAAGTGACCCATAATTTAGTGTTCATGTTAATAAGACTGCAACGTTACGATTCTATTTACTTCCATATTTGGATGGTCAAGTTATGTATGATGAGACAAGTATGATATTTATGATTGCTACAAGTGATTCTGTATGTATTTTTTTCTTTGATAAATTGGAGCTGGGGATTTTCATCGCTCCCCTGTTCTTAGGATTTTTAGAACTATGATATGGATGTGAAATTTAATACCTAATATTGGTTTTGGTTGTGTTAAGAATCACGAATCTCTACAATGTTATGATATTATCCACTTTGAACATAAGCTTTTATGGCGTTGCTTTTGATTTTCCAAAAAAGGCCTCGTACTAATGGGTTTTGTATTTCTTGCTTGTAAACCTATGATCTTCCCATTAATTAGCCGATGTGAGATCCCTCTCCCAACAATCCTCAACAGATCGGTGTAAATCAAATCATAAAACAATTGAGTTAAGATCATTACATTATGCTACACACTTTAAGGATTTCTCTTTGTCAGTTGCAAGTGTAACTTTGTAGCTCATGAGTAAAGGAGGTGTCCATGAATGAATTACGACCACCTAATCATGAAAACGCGATTGTTAAGAAAAACTTGAAAAACATAAAGTTATTACTCCTACTAATAATATGCATCTTCATTTCCAGTAGCTCAATTATAAGCACGAACGACATTAATGTTAATTTTTTACCTTAAATTCGCTTTATGCAATATTATCTCTAGTCAATGTCTAATGTACTCATACACATCTTTAAATATATATATCATTAATTTGTTGAAATTAAAAATAAAAGTAAAGACCATTGTTTGAATGTTCAATATCTAAAATATATATTTTAAAAGACCAAAATAAAGTAGACTTTTAATAAAAATGGATATTTTGAAAGTTCATACACTAAAATTAAATATACTTAAAAAAAAATCAATTTTTAACATATTAATCTCTTAAGAAAAACTTAAATCCTTGGGCTAGATTTTCCGACAACAAAGAATTTGAATTTAATTTACACAATATTTTGGGTAGGCTTACATGTTTTGCCTATTTTATTTTATTTTATTTCTGAAACTCTATTTTGCGTATATTATTAATTGCAATTCTTTTAGAACATTAATAATTGCAGCTAGAATTTAGAGAATGTTTTTTTCCTGTGAAAAATACAAAAATAGTATGCATTTAATTTAGATATTAATGAAGGATTAACCGTATTACATTATTAATTATCAATATATAATAAATTTATCACATGAAAATTATTATATAAAAATATTCTTTGATTGTCACAAAAATAGAAAAAAAAAATTGTTGAATTTTGATTCCAAATATATTCTTTTTAGGAATAATGATACTCCTTTTTATTATTACCATAAAAATTTGAACCAAACAAAAATATGTCGCTGACTAATAATAATAATCATACCATAATGGGTCCCACTTTTAAATCATTTTGATTTTTGATTTTTCTTTTTTTTTTTTTTTATAAAAAAAATATCATTTGATTTTCTATTTTATATTAAAAAAATGTATTATATATATATATATGAACTATTTAGGACTTTATTTTAAAATAGATAATTTAAATTAGTAATGAGTATCAAATCACCGTCCTTAAAATATTAAATATTTTATTTACTGAAGTATACATTTTATAAATGTTAATCTTTATAAGCTATATTATTTTTATTAATTTATTAATTTTTGAAAGTATATATTTTTTTTTTGAAAAATAATATCATATTTATGGAAGATTTTAAACCTAGGAATTTTTTAGAATTATTAAAATATTACTCATAAATTTAGGATATTTATTTCAAATTAGGAGAATTATAATTGATTTGGCCAACAAATTTACAAAATTTACGAGAGAGAAAATAAAAACGAACTAAAGGAATAAATTACATCTCAACATCCTTTCATTTCATTACACGATAATACTAGTCGAATTGTATCGTCACGTCAAGTACAATAAATAATGTTTTTTAGAAGAGATATGAATTATAATGAACCGATCACGTGTTTGGATCGAAGTTTAATTTCGTGATCGACTTTACTTTCAGGAGTGTTGAATTATTATATGTATATATGATTAATTGAAAAAAGGGACGAGGGCAAGAAACGTGGGTGTCAAACAAAGTAGGGACTAGACAAAGAATTCTATTCCACCTTACAACTCTATATGACATTTCTTTTTCTTTTTCATCTTTCTCTTTTTCGTGTTGAGTGGCAATGACGATGGAGCGTTGTGCCTTTTGTCTTTTTTACTTGTCTAACTCTCCAACCTTCGTATTTGGGAGTGTCGTTAATTGAAATCGATCTCATTGAAAGATTTTTTTAAAGATATTATTTATTTATTTTTAGTTGAATGAACCGAAGATATAAAAATATGGTTAAGAAAAACTTAAAAGAATTGATAGTTACTATCCATACATAAATGTTAACTTTTCCATTAGTGACTCAAATTTTTCTAAAATAAACATGTGAATGAGAACAAAAAAAAAAAAAAAAAATGTTGAAAGAATTTGTGTTGATTTTAATCGACCCAGAGTTCAAGATCGAATCTTTGCTCTATTTAAAATTGTGAGAGGTGAAAATGAAAGCTTCATTTGTGTAAATGAGTGTAAAAAGAGTGGCCTAAAATTCCTTGAGTGTATACTCGTGAGAGAGTGTTGTGAGGTCCTCTTTATTTCCATAACTTATTTTTTGCACCAAAGTTTCACAAATAGATTCGAGGACGAATCCTCTTGAAGAAGTGGAGAATGATATGAACCAAGAGACATCAATCATACAATATAGTTCAATGAAGATGTGAAGAAAAAGTTGTCAAAATTATCAAAAGACGTTTCAATTCATGCCACATTGAAGAAGAATGNTTTCAATTCATGCCACATTAGAATGAAGTTTGATTGTTATAAATTTTGGGTGGGCTACCATTCATTTAGAGTTATTGTATTTTAAGACTTTTTATTTAGGTTATATTTACATAATAGCTAATTATGGCCATTAAGTAGGTTACAATTCTTTGGAATGCAAGTTTCATTTTTTAGGCTATATAAAGACATGTCGTTGGATTTGTAAGTAGACTTGGGAAAAAATAGTAAAAAGGAGCATTTGTGCTTTTCTTTACCTAATGACTAAGTTTCTTTGCAATTCTATGTAGTTTAGGTTGCATGTAGAATCATTCAAGCTCGACATGATCAATCTTGCTTGTGGAGTGATTCGAATCTCAAACAATGTTCTTGCCTTGAGATATTCGATCAACAAGGTAATCCGAATCTTATTCCCCTTGTATTGATTCCTTATCTTATCATTTGGTATCAGAGCTTCAGGCTCAAGATCGGATATATGTTTCCTTTGCATTTTTTTTTTCAATTTGATTTTTATTTACTTTCATGTTTTTAGATTTTAATCGACCCAAAGTTCAAAATTCAATCTTTGCTCTATTCAAAATTTTGGGAGGTGAGATTGAGAGCTTCATTTGTGTAAATGAGTGCAAATAGAGTGGCCTAAAATTCCTTGAGCATATACTCGTGAGAGAGTGTTGTGAGGTCCGTCGTATTTCCATAACTTATTTTTTGCAGCAAAGTTTCACAAATAGATTCGAGGACGAATCCTCTTGAAGAAGTGGAGAATGATATGAACCAAGAGACATCAATCATACAATATAGTTCAATGAAGATGTGAAGAAAAAGTTGTCAAAATTATCAAAAGACGTTTCAATTCATGCCACATTAGAATGAAGTTTGATTGTTATAAATTTTGGGTGGGCTACCATTCATTTAGAGTTATTGTATTTTAAGACTTTTTATTTAGGTTATATTTACATAATAGCTAATTATGGCCATTAAGTAGGTTACAATTCTTTGGAATGCAAGTTTCATTTTTTAGGCTATATAAAGACATGTCGTTGGATTTGTAAGTAGACTTGGGAAAAAATAGTAAAAAGGAGCATTTGTGCTTTTCTTTACCTAATGACTAAGTTTCTTTGCAATTCTATGTAGTTTAGGTTGCATGTAGAATCATTCAAGCTCGACATGATCAATCTTGCTTGTGAAGTGATTCGAATCTCAAACAAGTGTTCTTGCCTTAAGATATTTGATCAACAAGGTAATCCGAATCTTACTCCCCTTGTAGTGATTCATTATCTTATCACTCTTTTTCGAGAAAAAAAATATATATATTGAAAGAATTTGTGTTGGTTTGAAGATACTCTTGTCCGCACAATCGCTCTTTGATGGTAGCGGACTTGTGATTGGGTGACACTCACTTCCCAGCAACAAGTGAGTTAAGCCTATTCGTTCTTGCGTCGCCTATGGCCAAGCGACGTATACTCGAGTCTCTAACTCTGGTTCAAGAAGAAAGTTTTAAAAATTGGGGGTATAGAGATTTCCAAAGAGACGTTTAAAAGAGAAATTGAAATTGGTGTTATATGAAAATATAAGCAAAAGACAGTAACAACTTACCATATATAACTATCAACTTAGGAGAAAAAGTGAGACAAATCAGTCAATAAAGAAAAAAAAAAAATTAAAAAATCAAGATAATGAGAAAAGGGATGATATGTTGTTTAATAAGAAAAGAAAAGTGTGTTCAAACCCAATCTAAAATATTACAAAAAAAAAAAAAAAAAAAAAAAAAAAAAAAAAAAAAAAAAAAAAAAAAAAAANGTATATAGTAAGAATCCTACTTTTTGTCGGGGAAACATTTTTTTTATAAAGGTATAGAAACCTTTGTTTAACAAATGCATTTTAAAATTGTGAAACTGACGACGATACATAACGAGTAAAAGTAGACAATATCTACTAGCGGTGGACTTTGACTGTTACAAATGACATTAAAGCTAGGCACCGAATGCTAATGAAAAACGTTGGACCTGGAAAGAAGTAAATTGTACATTCTTTATGAAGGTGTGAATATCTGTCTTTTTTGTTTTTTTATATGGACGTGAAAAGTATAAATCTTTTCTCGCCGTGTCTGGCTAATTTAATAATTGTTATTGGATCAAAATGGAAGATTGGCATAGTGAAAAAGCAGCAAAAACATTCTTCCAATGGAAGATCTAAACTTTTTTTCTTTTACCACAAGATTACATGCATGCTTGTTTGCCAAGGATTTTGACTGGATCTGTACTATTTCAGATACTTTGGCTGCTGCCACAAGTAATTCAGAGATTTGAGTAAACACGGTAAATAAAAAACTACCTCATTCAAGTTAAATCAAATCTATTCATATAAATAAAATAAAATGCAATTATTATTATTATTATTATTATTATAAATCATAGGATAATAGTATAATAGTATCATGTTACATAGTCACTTTGTTGATTGGATTTGAATAATTCATGTCACCTAACATTATATGATACAAATAGTATGTATCCTAACCGACAAATTTGCACATAATGTACAGAAATAATACACGCTACTTGTTATTTTATTTCGTGTTCAAATAATATTTTGAATTTATCTTAAAAAACAATTGTTTATATATATATATATCTATATATATATCTATTTTACTCGTGTAGACCCATTCCAAACGGAGCAAAAAATGGAGGGAGAGTGAAGAGATTTATGTACGTAGACTACTAGATTGATATAAGTCATATTACGTGACAATATTGCTTTTATGACCTTTTTACGAATATTGAGTTTGTTTATGTAAATAATTCAAGTTACTATGATTTTTTTAATTTCAATCTCATCGAAATTTAGCGGAAAATTATGTACGGTTAAAATTAGAAAATTAAGTTAGAACAAGAGTCATCAGGAACATTTTAGATACTATTGTTGGATGATGCCACATGCTCATTTTGAAAATGATCCTCGGTCTATAATCAAAGAATATTCTTTTTGAGGAAGTTCAAACTAGGGTCACTTCTGCTCAGAGTGGACAATATCATATTATTGTAGAGAGTCGTGATTCATAACAATTATGATAATAAAAATTATTTGAGACATTTTTTAGACTAAACCTAATTATTTCAATCGAAACTTTTTTCACCCAAAATAATTGTTATTAAATAACGAACTCGACACAAACCATAAATTTTTTTGGATTTATTTATTTACAAATTTTGTTTCTAAGAACAATAAATTATTAATTCGTAAAATATTTACGGACAAATATTTAAAATTTATTATTAAAATTAATTAAAAAAAAATAAATTTATTTATTTGAAAACCAACACGTGTTGGGCTTGGTAACTTGAGTTGACCTGGTGTGGTTGAGAACAAAAGGTCGTGTGTAATTAATAAATTAAACAAATACAAAAATGGTAGGTCCGGGCCCACATCCTGCCATGTAACGTATCCATCCTCCAATACCATGACGCACATTCTTTAAGCATGGCATGGATTGGTATGACATGTCATATCGCCCCCACCAATAATTAATTTCTTAAATTATATTTTTAAAAACTTATAATTTATAATAATTTAAAAATCTGTTTATTAGAGAGAAATTTACACTCGACTCTAATATTATTTTAATATAGCTCAAGTCCACGTTGACAAATATTATTCATTTTAGCCTGTTATGTATCGTTATTAACTCTATCGTTTTAAAATTTATATATCATTAAATAATAAATTAAATGTAAACTAAATAATTGGAAATATATTAAAAGAAAAAAAACATGAACCATAATTCACGTAACAAATATATCATAATTAGTTCTTAATGAAATTATTAAATCAATTATGTTTAATGTTAATAAGTTGATGGGACATTATGTGAGTATCGCATAAACTGAAATATCTAAATTGTAATTATTATTTAGCGTAGGGGCCACCAATTTTGAAAATGTCGTAAACTTCAACCACTAATAACATCATCCAATTAATATTTAGAAATTTGTCATCGGTTTTTAGAATACTTTTATACATTTAAAATTGATATTTCATAAATATTTCAAATTATTTACCATAACGCAAGTAACTATTGACATATATTGTCCACTTTGACTGCAAATTTGGATCACTGAAGAATAATAACTAAATATTACTTTTTATAATTTTGTAAAAAAAATAAAAAATAAATAAAAAATAAATAAATAACAAGAAAAAAAATACAAGGACGGTTCAATAAATTGAATAATAAATGTGTTATCAGAAAATTTTAAAAGAAGGGACAATAAAAGCTTGGCCCAAAATCATTTAATTCAATATTTTAATATTCTCGGAAATAATTTCCTAAACGATATTTCACTCAAAATTCATAATAATAATTGATTATTTATTTATTTTTGTGTGGCTGTTTTAAAATAATAATCCCATAAAAATTAAGGAATATTATCAAAATAATAGGAATAAAGGTATCTTCAATATTAATTTAATCATATAAATTAAGATACCCAATTGAGGGCATATTTTAAGTCTATGCAATCATTAAAATAATTAAATAATACTCCTAAGTTAACATAATATATAATATGTAACACTCAAATCAAAGAATCGGGCAAAAGATTCTAAAATATTTTTACTATAAAGTAAATAGTATGCCTATGGTAATTAATTTATTTATTGAAAATAAGATAATTCTTTTTGTATATTAATAAAGTAGGAGTTAATTAATTAAACCTTTTATTAAAAAAGATTAATAAATAGTACAAAATACCTCACATGTAAGACACCTACTAAATGGGATTAAGGCTGCCATTGACCCAAATATTTAATTTAAATTTCGTATTAAAATTTGTTTATTATTATTATTATTATTATTATTATTATTATTATTATTATTATTAATTAGGATGGAATTTTTTATCCAAATTGGCTACGATTGATGAGAAAGGCGGCTATGTTAAGCTTAATTTTATAGAGGGGGAAGTGAAAGAAGGAGCGGAAAGTTGGGGGGTGAGAATAATTCTTTTCTTGAGATGGCAACACTGTTGTGAGAGATTGTGAATTCTGTTCTTCGCACAGAGTGAAGAGTATAAGAACCAGAAGTTGAAGTTGTCCTTTTCCCATTTTTGAGCTCTTTTCTCAACTCCAATCCGTTTCTTCCGAAGTTCTATCTCCAATTTCATGAACTTCAAGCCTTTCAGGTAATTCTCAGTTCTTTGCGTAATTTGTTTTTGATGAATCAACCTGTTTTTTTCTGAAGATTTCTGGAATTGATTTGTGGTTTTAGTGTTATTGGTAATGGGGGTTTTGTTGGTAATGCTAAGAAATCTTTGATGCTACTGAGTATCAATTGCTTGATTGAGTGTGGTATGAGATAGCCCCAAGTGGGTATTGATTATTCTGAGGCTGGTTTTGTTTGGCTAGGCTTGGGACTTCGATTTCATTTGTTCTTCGTTTGTTGTGAAGGTGTTGTTTAATCTCATTTTTCTTTTCAGGAGCTTTGGATTTATGCTGTAATGAAAGGGGAATTTTAAGATGCTGATGATGGCTTGTAGAGTTCATCTCCAGCCGGGATTGTTCAGAGGAGTCTGATATCCTCATTTGGTTGTGGTTAGGGAATCAATTTGTTCAGTTTTCTTGAGCAATGAAGGTGTTTTGGATTAGGAGTGGTCATTGGGTCAGAACCAGAGCTTTGATCTTTGCATTGTTCTTTGAGATATGGATGCCTTTGGGAGTGATTGGTAATGGTGTCTCTCAAAACACAAACGTTTCTTCTTCGAATCCAAGGGTGTTGAACGTTGGAGTTCTGTTCACTCTTGATTCAGTCATTGGAAGGTCGGCACAGCCTGCGATTTTAGCTGCCGTGGACGATGTCAATGCCGATAACAGTGTTCTTACTGGAACAAAGCTGAAGTTGATCTTACATGACACGAACTGCAGTGGATTTCTTGGAACAGTTGAAGGTACTCTATATATAATCCTCTTTACTACATTTGATTCAATTGGCTGTAGAATGAGAAGCATGAATTGCATTATCTTGGAACTTGAGTTTGGTTCATATGTCAAATGGTTTCTCTTCTATCTGTGGTAAATTGTTTGATAGTTTAGGCATCAAGGGTAGAAAATGATTCTGGATTCTCAAGAATGCATAGCTTGAGCTGACGTGCTTGTCTAATTTCCACTTTGATTCTCATCCTATCGTCTGGAATTAGCTTCATTTACTTGCATTACGAAGCATATCCACTACTATATTCCATATCACTGTTCTATTAGCTTACATTTTTTTTGGAAGGTTGAGAGATTTGTGCAAAGTTTTGGGATATTGTTAGATTCGATACCTCTTTTTGAGCGTCAGTGTAACAGTCCAAGCCCACCTCTAGTAGATATTGTCCTCTTTGCGCTTTCTCTTCCGTACTTTCCCTCAAGTTTTTTAAAACGTGTTTTCGAGGGAGAGGTTTCCACACCCTTATAAAGAAGGCTTCATTCTCCTCCCCAACCGATGTGGGGTCTCACGATCCACCCCCCTTTGGGGCCTAGCGTCCTCGCTGACACTCGTTCCCTTCTCTAATCGATGTGGGACCCAATCCACCTCCCTTCGAGGCCCATCGTCCTTGCTGGCATACCGCCTTGTGTCCACCTCCTTCGGGGCTTAGCCTCCTCGCTGGCACATGCTCGGTGCTTGACTCTGATACCATTTGTAACAGCCCTGTGATGTCCCACATTGGTTGAGGAGGAGAACAAACCACCATTTATAAGGGTGTGGAAACCTTCCTCTAGTAGACGCGTTTTAAAGCCTTGAGGGGAAGCCCAAAGAGGACAATATCTGCTAGCGGTGGATCTGGACCGTTACAAATGATATCAGAACCCGACACCGGACGACGTGCCAGCCTTCTCGCTGTTCCCCGAAGGAGGGTAGACACGAGGCGGTGTGCCAGTAAGGACGCTGGACCCCAAAGGGGGGTGGATTTGGAGGCGGTCCCGCATCGATTGGAGGAAGGTAAGAGTGCCAGCGAGGACGCTGGGCTCCGAAGGGGGTGGTTTGTGATGTCCCACAATATCGGTGGATCTGGGCCGTTACAAGCCAAAACCCACCGCTAGCAGATATTTTCTTTTTTGAGCTTTCCCTTTCGTGCTTCCCCCTAGTGGTTTTTAAAACGTGTCTGCTAGGAAGAGGTTTTTATACCCTTATAAAGAATGATTTGTGGCTGTTTTTTTTTTTTTTTTTTTTTTTTTTTTTTTTTTTTTTTTTTTNATGTTATTCCATTTTGCTCAAAATATTGTTATGAATGAAGTAAAAAGAAGAGGCTTGCCTAATCTAATAGTTCAAGTTTTAGGATATTGGAAAAATGTTATACATAGATGATGCTTCCTCCTCTCATCTCCCATTTGGTCTTTCTCATAAGAGAGAATAACAAGGGGTAACACTTGATTCCTTGAACATGTATATAGCCATGCAGATGATGGAAGATGAAGTAGTTGCTGCTATTGGGCCACAATCTTCAGGCATTGCTCATGTCATTTCCCATGTTATTAATGAACTCCATATACCTCTTCTATCATTTGGAGCTACAGATCCCACTTTATCTGCACTGCAATACCCGTATTTCGTTCGGACGACACAGAGTGATCACTTCCAGATGAACGCCATTGCTGATATGGTAGATTATTTCGGATGGAGAGAGGTCGTTGCCATCTTTGTAGATGATGATAATGGCAGGAGCGGGATATCGGCATTGAGTGACGCCTTGGCAAAGAAACGAGCCAGGATCTCTTATAAGGCTGCTTTCTCTCCTGGATCCCCCAATAGCGTAATAAGTGAATTGTTGGTTTCGATAAACCTGATGGAATCTCGGGTGTATATCGTACATGTCAATCCCGACACTGGTTTATCAGTGTTTTCATTAGCTAAGAAACTTCAGATGATGAGCAGTGGCTATGTCTGGATTGCAACAGATTGGCTTCCTTCTTTTCTTGATTCTTTTGAAACAAATAGTCCTGATATCATGAATCAGTTACAGGGCGTTGTAGCTCTTCGTCACCACACCCCGGACAGCGATCTGAAGAAAATTTTTGTCTCCAAATGGAAAGGACTAAAGTATAAGAAGAGTTCAAGCTTCAATTCTTATGCACTCTACGCATACGACTCTGTTTGGTTAGCAGCCCGTGCTCTCGACACGTTTCTTAAAGAAGGTGGACATATATCCTTTTCTACTGACCCCAAGCTACGTGAAAACAATGGTAGCATACTGCACTTAAAATCACTTCGAGTTTTTAATGGCGGCGAACAACTCTTACAGACAATCAAGAGAATGAACTTCACGGGTGTAAGTGGACGAATTCAGTTTGGTGATGACAGAAATTTGATTCATCCAGCTTATGATATCCTCAACATTGGGGGTACTGGTACACGTAGAATCGGTTACTGGTCGAATCATTCGGGTTTATCAACTATTGCACCAGAGAATCTGTATACAAAGCCTCTTAATGCTTCCCCAAATAACCATCTATACAGTGTAATATGGCCGGGTGAAGTAACGAGCGTTCCTCGAGGATGGGTGTTCCCGCACAACGGGAAACCATTGCAAATTGTAGTACCTAACCGTGTGAGCTACAAAGCGTTTGTATCTAAAGACAAGAACCCTCCAGGGGTTAAAGGGTATTGTATAGATGTCTTTGAAGCTGCCTTAAACTTGTTGCCTTACCCAGTTCCTCGCACATATATATTATATGGAGATGGAAAAGACACTCCTGAGTACAGCAATCTTGTATATGAAGTTTCACAGAATGTGAGTACTTGGCTTTGCTTCTTCCTCTCTTTTATCTTTGGTTCCACATTTGAATAATGCTTATCTTGATGATCTTCTTCCATCTTCAGAAATATGATGCAGCTGTTGGAGATATTACGATTGTAACGAATAGGACGAAGATTGTGGACTTCACACAGCCATTTATGGAGTCGGGACTCGTTGTCGTTACCGTCGTCAACGAGGAGAAATCCAGTCCGTGGGCTTTTCTCAGGCCGTTTACTGTTCAAATGTGGGCTGTCACTGCCATATTCTTCATTTTCGTTGGAGCTGTTGTCTGGATTCTCGAGCACCGGACCAACGAAGAGTTCCGTGGTCCGCCGAGGCAACAACTCATTACAATATTCTGGTTAGTATGGTTAAACTCATTACTGAGGCTTTTAATTTGCTCAAAGAACATATTTTAGACTTCAGTAAATGGTCTGATATGAAGATTTCTGCAGGGTCTTTAGGCATTACCTTTGACCCATCCATGATTCAGCATGATACGATAAGGGTAATCTAGCTGTAATAGCCGAAACCTACTGCTAGTAGATATTGTCTTCTTTGAACTTTTCCTTCCGGGTTTCCCCTCAAGGTTTTAGAACGCGTTTGCTCCGTACCCTTATAAAGAATGTTTCGTTCCCTTCTCTAACCGATGTCGGATCTCACAATCCACCTCCATCAGGGCTATTACAAATGGTATCAGAGCCAGACATCGGGTAGTGTGCCAGCAAGGATACTGGGCTCCCAAGGGGAGCGGATTGTGAGATTCCACGTCGGTTAAAGAAGGGAACGAAACATTATTTACAAGGGAGTGGAGCAGACGCGTTTTAAAATATTGAGGGAAAACCCGGAAGGAAAAACCCAAAGGGAACAGTATCGACTAGCGGTGGGCTTGGGTTATTACATTAGCTAACTACGTTGACCAAGGCCAATGAAATCCATTAGCTCTTAGCTTGCCATTTAGCTTAAAGTCTTTTGTATGGCTGAATCTAGCTTTGCTGCTCACTGGCTTCTTTAAGATCTTAGAGTGATACTTTTTCGTTCTTGCAGGTTTAGTTTCTCGACAATGTTCTTTTCTCACAGTAAGTTCCTTCTGCTCAAGCGCCCATGATTTCTTCATTGATCTTATTACAATATATACACTCAGAACTTCTGACCTTTTTATTTTACTGTTCTTGGTGCAGAGGAAAACACCGTAAGCACCCTCGGACGGCTGGTGCTGATAATATGGCTCTTCGTCGTGTTAATTATCAATTCGAGCTACACAGCTAGTTTGACGTCGATCTTAACGGTGCAGCAGCTAACATCAAAGATCGAAGGGATTGATAGCTTAATCTCTGGCACAGATGCCATTGGAGTTCAAGAAGGGTCATTTGCATTGAATTATCTGATTAATGAGCTGAGTATAGCAGCTTCTAGGATCATTAAACTGAAAAATCAGGAGGAATATGCCGATGCTCTTCGACGTGGACCGGGGAATGGCGGGGTAGCTGCCATCGTTGATGAGCTTCCTTACGTCGAGCTTTTCTTGGCCGGGACGAACTGCATATTCAGGACGGTTGGACAGGAGTTCACCAAAAGTGGATGGGGATTTGTAAGTACTAATCCATCTCTTCTCCATGATTGTATACTTGAAAATGTGTTGTTATTCATATAGAAAATGTGTACTTTGTGTGTTAGGCATTCCAAAGAGACTCTCCTCTTGCAGTTGATTTATCAACGGCCATTCTTCAACTCTCAGAGAACGGCGATCTTCAAAAGATCCATGACAAATGGCTGTCACGAACCGAGTGTTCAATGAGCCTAAACCAAGTCGACGTAAACCAACTATCACTAAGTAGCTTTTGGGGATTGTTCCTAATCTGTGGCATTGCCTGCTTTATTGCTCTTTCCATATTCTTCTTTCGAGTACTATTCCAATACCGAAGATTTACCCCCGAAACCCAGCCTGAAGTCGAGGATATCGAACCTGTTAGGACGAGACGCCTTAGTCGTACTACCAGCTTCATACACTTTGTAGATAAAAAAGAAGCAGAAATCAAAGGCAAGCTTAAAAGAAAAGCCAGTGAGAACAAACAAGCTAGCCAGAGCTCAGAGGCCCACCTTGATTCACCACCTTGATATATATATATATATATATATATAGTATTTGAGAAAGCAAAAGAAATTTGAGAATGGGTTTCTTTCTTGGGTTAGATCAGTTCTTTCTTTTGTCATACAAACTAAGATATCAAATTACAATTTTCTTTTTCGTCAAATTAATAAAAATATTTTTGTTTATAATTTATCTAAAAAATACCTTTAAACTTTTAAAAATGTCGAGAATATTCTAACTTTTAAAAAAATTAAAAAATATTCTTATGGTCGGTTTCGAAATAAAATTATTAATATTTTGAAAAAATAGTTATAAAATAAAATATAATTTAAAAGCTTAATGTTTGAATAAAATATATAAATGATCAATAGGAAAAAGAAAATGAAACAAAAATAACAGAAAACTTAAATATTGTAAAATTGGACAAAAATAATTAAAGAAATTCCACGTGTCAATGGTAGGATGATCAACGGTCTGAGGCAAAGGTTTGTTTACGTCAGCAGAATGAGATTTTGACACGTGGAATTTGTCATCAACATTTGAATCTCCCAATTCAATTTGGACATTTGGTTTTGTTACATTAAACCGGTAAACCGGCGATCCGACAAAGTCGTCACATTCATAGCTAAAATGTCGTTAAAATTTTAAAAATATATATTTAAAAAAGAAAAGGAAAAAATTAATATTCTAAAAATACCCTTCTTGGTTCTTCCTTGCTCTGCAATGAATACCGCCAACATTTCAGAATCCCATTTTCATGGCCGGGAGACCAATCCAATCTCTCACTCCAGGCCATCCATAACGTTTTCCCAACGATGCCTCAACCTTGCCGGAAACAGCCTCTCCGCCTAAGCGTTAAGCGGCAGACCGCTCTCAAGCGCCACGCCGGCCAATTTTTGGACTCGATTCTTGCTTGTTACAGCTCCACCAAGCCTAAGGCGTATCCTGCGGTGCCCGATGATGCCACTGCGGCTTCTACGGTTGTCGAGGATGCTGGGTTTGCGGCGGAGACTCTAACACCATCCGTGTGCCATGATCATGGCCTGGACAAAGATTTGGTGTCTTTGAAAATTAGCCTGTTGGGTGATAGCCAAATTGGAAAGACAAGTTTTCTGGTAAGCTTGATTTTGTTTTGTTGGCGTTTTGGTTGGTCTCTGAGTTTTGTTTTTTATTGTCTGTTTTGAAGGTTAAATATGTTGGGAATGAATTGGATGAAGGAAGGAGTGAGCAGACAGGATTGAATTTGATGGACAAAACACTTTTGGTTAGAGGAGCAAGAATTTCTTATAGCATTTGGGAAGTGGGAGGTAATTACACCTTCCAATCTTTCATCCTATCACTAAAATAAGTGCATGACTTTGATAACATGTTGTCGTGGTTTTGCTTTGGACTTTCCTCCAAAATGCCTCGTAGCAATGTATGTATTCTTACTTATAAACTCGTGATCAATTAGCTAATGTAGGACTCCCTCCCAACAATTCTCGACAAATTTTCTCTTTGGGTTTTTCCTTTCGGGATTCCCCTCACAGCTTTAAAACTTGTCTGCTAGGGGAAGGTTTTCAGTTTTGTTCTTCTCTCCCACCAATGTGGGACATCACAATCCACCCCCTTCGGAGCCCAGTGTCCTCGTTGGCACTCTTCTTTCGGAGCCCAGTGTCCTCGTTGGCACTCTTCCCTTTCTCTAATCGATGTGGGACCCCTGCCAAATCCACCCCGTTTGGAGCCAGTGTCCTTACTGGCACACCATCTCGTGTCTACCCTCTTTGGAGAACAGCCTCCTCGCTGGCACATAGTCCAGCGTCGGGCTCTCATGCCATTTGTAACAATCCAGGCCCATCACTATAAGCTCTCATGGCTTTGCTTTGAGAAGAAGCCCAAAAGGGAAAGCCAAAAGAGGACAATATCTGGTACCTGTGGATCTGGGCCGTTACACAAACAATTACCATTTCGACTAAATTAACCTAAACCCATCAGCTTAAATGATATTAGAACGTAGTTTTGTGTTCGAATTTGTGTAAGAACGTTACGAGGATGTGGATGCAGGTGATAAGAAATCTCAAGATTACATTCCAACGGCGTGTAAGGACTCTGTGGCAATTCTTTTTATGTTTGATCTAACAAGTAGGCGTACTCTAACCGGGTGAGGCTTGTTTCTGTTTTGATCTAATGACTTTGGTCTTCATGAATGGGAAGAATTAAACATAAGGGTTTTCCCTTTGGTTTGCAGCATTGTAAAGTGGTATAGACAAGCTCGAAAGTATAATCAGGTATAGTTTAGGACCCGTTTGATAACGGTTTTAGAACGAAGTTTTGAATTTCTTTTTGTCCGTTCAAAGCTCTTTTCTTTGCAGAGAGCGATTCCAGTGTTGGTAGGAACAAAGTTTGATGATTTCATCCAACTCCCCATTGATTTGCAATGGGCAATTGCAAACGAGGTAAGAATTGAAATCATGAGTGCTTCTTTCTTTGATCTAAGCGTAACAGCTCAAGCTCACCGCTAGTAGATACTGTTCTCTTTGAGTTTTCCCTTTCAGGCTTCCCCTCAAAGTTTTTAAAACTCGTCTCTTAAGGAGAGGCAAGAGCCTACGCCAACATCAATGGATGTAGGATCTCATAGAATGTCTCATGATTTCCTTGTTTTGACAGGCACGAGCTTACGCCAAGGCACTGAATGCTACATTGTTCTTCTCCAGTTCAACTTACAACATCAATGTCAATAAGATCTTTAAGTTCATCACAGCAAAGCTCTTCGACCTGCCATGGACGGTCGAGCGCAACTTAACAGTCGGAGAGCCTATAATTGATTTCTAGAGTCCGTCCACTCTACATAGCCAATCTGGTTCTCAAGAAACTCACCAAACCATCCTGCACAAGGATAAACTGTCAACATTGCTTGAACAACCGTGTCCGGTGTAGCGGAGAAAGGCAGTGGCGTCGAGCCCCCGTCTCCTCAAGTCGAAATGCATTTGCATTTTGGACTGCACCAAGGTTGTAGAAAAGCAATAAGACAATAAGAAAAGAACAAGCACACTTGGGTTACAGTTCATGGGAACCAGGTCAGGCATGTCATTGCAAAGGCAGCAGCTATTGAGTATTGAATCCCTTCAAGAAGTTTAGATCTTCTAACTCCATGAATATCTGTTTATCACGCTCAACATCTTCTCTTAGGCGAGAAAACTGAAGTGTCTGTCAAATTCAACAGCAGTTAGATGTCATTGCTTGATGTGATCAAATAATGTTTTGTCCTTAAGCTTTAGAAAGTCAGTCATGGTTAAAACTCAAGAAGTCTTCTTCAATCATAGCCCACCCTGTGGCTAGGCGAGTCGAGTCGTGTAAATCAAGAGAAAGCAATGAGGCTGCTATGGAAAATTATCTTTATTGGATGTATGAGAATAAGTACCCAACATTTATATCTACAAGTTACTAAGAGTGTTGATTTTTTTAAACTATTATGAAACAGTCATCTTGCTATGGTTTAATAGAGCCTCTTTTATCATTAACGATATTCATAATGCAAAGATAGAGCTTACGGTATCAAATAATTCAATCTCCATTCAGAATCGAAGTTCATTTGAAAGCATTACAGTAGCACCTCCAAGCGGTTAGAAAACGTCATTTCAAATAGGCCTTTGAAATACTATACATTGGAATCAAATCATGACATTGATAACAATAACTCGATCCTAAAACTTTACATATATATATGTATATATTACTCGAACCTAAAACTTTACATATATATGAACTACTTTTAACAATGTAATGAATATGTTCTAAACTTAAGACTTCACTTTTCCTATCAATTCTTTGATTCCACCAAGAAACAGGGAGAAAAGACAAACAAATCGCCTATTGGAATCGAAATCTTAGTTATTAATGAACGCTGCAAAACTTAAGGCCTTGTTTGATAACCATATCGATTTTAATGAGATCAACTCATTGACCTTACATGTTACATACTACAATCATATATCGTTCAATGATATTCGTTAAAATAAACTCGATCGAATGGCCAAGAAAATCTAGCTCTTTTTTCACGTCAAACTTTCGCCCGAAACTTGGAATATACAAGAACAACTTGGGGAGGGGGAGAGGGTTTGAAATCAGATCAAACACAAAAAATGCAACTGCTGGGTCCATAGGACTCCCCCACATGATTCAGTACACAAGATGATTTCATGTTTTTCTAGCCAAGAACTTAAGAGATACCCATTAAGTAAAAATTAGCATTCAAGGGGTGAGATACCCATTAAGTACACAAGATGATTTCATGTTTTTCTAGCCAAGAACTTTATCTTTCTAAAAAACAGCTACTGCAAGAACTTAAGAGATACCCATTAAGTAAAAATTTGCATTCAAGGGGTGAGATATGAACAGAACCTCGCAGACCTGAAATGTTAATTTATTCCGAATCTGATGAGTCTGATCTTGTGCTTTGCCGCACACTTCTCCTGGTTTGTGCATTAGATTTTGAAGCATTTATGGACGATTCACCATCATAGAAGATGACTTGACATTTTGCCAACCTCTCTTCCAATTCCTCTGTGCTGAACTCGTCAGTTCCACCAAGCTCATCAAATCCCACCTAATAGATTCACATGAGTGAGGAGAACTGTTAAAAGGACATGAATATATAATTCAGTAATCACTGATGTGTTATCATAAATGGCATACCACATAATCATCCACTTTTGCATTCTTGATAAGAGCAAGGGTTGGAAGAACAACGATCTTCAACTTCTCAGCCAGAAATGGACTTTTCTCGGCATTAATTTTGACAAAACGCGTCTCAATATGCTGCTTTGCCAAAATACCCAAGTGCTTGTCCATAACCTGTGATTCGTAAATGAACATGCATCGTTTCCCTTAAATGCAATAGATTGAAAACAATATGCACAAGAAAAAGAAACCAGAGGCATCAATAAAAATGAACTCATGTCTCATATTCCTGGCCATATTTGATCATTGCACTAACTGGTAGACATTGGAAAAACTAAAAAGATTGCAAGAACAATCCGTAAAAAATCACCGACTTGAACAATTAAGTGGGAAAAATATCCAATTGAGCACACTAATTCAAACGATAATTGATTAAGTAAGCTAACTGATAGAACCTAACCTACCTTACAGGGCCAATTGTCACGGTAAAAGTGGCAGACCACGCGATCACTAGCCTTGACAATGGAGAAGAAGTCCTTCTCGACGGGAATCTCAGAGTATTCGCCGTGGCCAAGAGAGATCCATCGACTACGCTTCTCCGCCATCTTCTTCATCTGCTGCAATCTCCGCTCCCTCAAAGCCTCCAAATCATCGAGGTCGAGACGATCTATAGCTGCAATTTCGTCATCGATCTTATCCTCCACGGCCTTCGCCACCGTCAGCACTTGCTTTTCCACTATCTGAACCAAAGAAAAAAAACGGAAAAAAAAAAATAATCAATCAATCATCTACAAACAACAACAGAAATAGCGTTTTACGTATAAAAGGCCGAGACAGTGCCTCTTGAACTATCGAATTCTCCATTTTCCACAAGCTGGAAGACAACCCCCTCGCAAAATGTTCCAACCGTTTCGAGAAGCAAAATCAACCTGTCGCAAAACCAAACACAATCAAATCGTCAGATTCGAAAGAAGAGATTTACACATCAAAAAACTGAATTCGATCAGAAAAAGAACAAAATCGGAGTATTCAAGATCGTAATGAACCATACAAGTTGCCTTGTTACCAGAATGTTGAGGAGAAAGAAGAATGGCCAAACGAACAGAAACAAATCAGTGGAAGAGAAGGAGAGGAGGACAGATCTGGAAGTGAAGAAGCCCCAGCCCTTCTGTATTGTACGAGTGAGGAGGATGAGGGTTTGTCCAACCGAACCGGTTCAATTCGGCCTAAGTAATTCCCCACGCCGAATTAGGAATTAAACCAACCGAGCCACCCAGTATGCCTCGGTCTGGTTCAGTATGGACCACTTAATCGAACCGTTATTTATTTAATTTAATGCAAACAAAAATTGTGTTTTTTTTTTTTATTTTTTTTTTTAAACTAATCACATTAATGTTTTTCTGTTAGAAGGGAGAGAAATTGATAAAAATAAATGCATAATTAATTTGCGAAATGAAAGAAGTATTTATCATTTATTGCAATCTAAAACGGCATCGTACGGAGTAATGAAAGGTAATTGAGTAATAAAGTGCACAAAAGCAAATAGAAAAGCGTTGAGTTATAAAGCATTAATGAATTTTTATTATATAATTTCCAAAAATAAAAATAAAAATAAAAATAAAAATAAAATCATACAATTAAAGAAACCCACCATGAATTGTCATACTTCAAACTTTATTATATCCATTTATGATTTATACTTCTTCAAATATAACCCTTTACTTTTTAAAAATGGTGTAATTATGGTTATAACTAACCGACCACCATCGTTATTGTCTAAACGAGCATAATTCAACCTTATTTGACATAATCTAAGTCTACTGCTAGCCGATATTGTTCATTTTAGCTTGTTACGCATAGTCGTCAGTCTCACAATTTTTTAAAGCGAGTCTATCAGGGAGAGGTTTTCATACCCTTATAACTGTTATTCATTCCCCTCTCTACCCGATGTGAGATTTCACAATCCACCTCCTTGGAGGCCTAGTGTCCTCGTTGGCACATCACCCTATGTTTGGCTCTAATACAATTTATAACAGCCCAAGCCCATTACTAGCAAATAGTGTCCGTTTTAGTCCGTTATGTATCATTGTCAACCTCACAGTATTTTAAACCCATTTTTATTAGGGAGAGATTTGGAGGCCCAATATCCTCGCTGGTACATCGCTCCATGTTTTGCTCTAATACAATGTATAATAGCCCAAGTTCATTGCTAGCAGATATTGTCCGTTTTATTCCGTTACGTATCATTGTCAGCCTTACGGTATTTTAAAACGCATCTATTAAGAAGAGATATTCACACACTTACAAGCAATGCTTCGTTCCTCCCTTCATCCAACGTGGGATCTCACACTTTTTTAGTTAAAGCTAGCAATTGAAATGTTCATCGTCCCACTTATTGCACTAAAAAAAAGAACTAAATGGACAAACCCGTGTTTCTTTATGACAAGTAGAGTACATGGATATAAACCTTAAATCTTCGATCTTGATCGTAAGAGAAATAATACACGTCAATCATCGTTCGAAACACAATAGGTAGTTAATAACAATATGCAAAGAAAATACAAGGTTTACTAAAGACAGTCCCTTTCCAAGGTTGTTTTTTGTTGTTGTTGTTTGTGGTTTCAGCTTTTACACTGTCCGAGGAAGTCAATGCCCGAACCCCTAAAACATGTTTTGTTTTGTTTTCTTTGGAGCAGGGTGCGCTCTTGACTTCTCCCAAACACTTAAATTAATTCCCTCATTCCATACTCTCTTCTAATATAACTAACAACCACAAAAGTTTCCACTTTTGGTCACGCAGCCTCACATGATAATGACGCTTTAATTCTCTCCACCGTACACGCAATCAGATTGTTAACCGTTGCAACTGACCCAAGTGACAGTTTGGCCGTTGGCACCGAATCCACCAGTATCTGAAATGCAACTGTCAGCAACGACCCACCGGAAACCCCCTCTCCACCGCCGCCATCAGGGAGAATGGCGAACCCTGAGGGGAGAAGCGCTACGTAGTCCGGATCTCCGCCGTTGAGGACGACGTTCATCGCTACTATGTCAACCGGGGCGTAGATGACGAACGACACTGTTGGGTCCGTGCAGCTTTCTTGCAGGATCAACATGTTGCTTTGGCTCGAATTCGTGCTCTACAAAAAGTTTGGGTTTTTTTAGAGTTATTAGTTACATTGTGGCAGTCTCGAAGTTGGTAGAATAACTTACGTTTACGCGTAAGAGAGAAACGCAATTGCCAGTGTCGCGGCCGTTGGCGATATGGGCCATTTCTTGAACGACTCCGCCATTGGAAAGAATGTCCCACTGTAAGAATTAGAAGCACTTAGTGTTCGATGTTTTTGAATTGATGAGTTACGGTAAATTTGAATACCTCGCTACGAGAATTTTCATCTCGGAGGAAATCGAAGATTGTTTTGGGCGGAACAGGAAGCCAGAAGGAAGTTGCAGCACTCAAGACAATACCCGGAGGTCTCCCGGGGTCGTCAATGCTCTTTCGGGTCATGACTCGAACGTCGTCGGCACCGGTACCGGACAGAGTAGTCCATGTGTGGGTTGTGGAGGCGCTCACTCCAGCGCAGAAGCTTATCACCATTCTCTCAGCTAACTTCAACATGCTCTTTCTTCCTTCTTGATTCGTTATAACTGAATTCAATTTCAAAATCCACCGTTAATGTAACGAATATTGTTGATATTATTATCATTTTGATCAGGAAAATATGATTACCTCCAACATCACCGGTGGAAATATTGGTGGCCATGGCACTGGCAAGCCGTTCACATTGGCGATCTAAGGTTGTAACCCACCGTTTGGCCCCAAAAGCTTGGCCGGAGCTCACCAGCTGCTTGTAAAGATTATGAACCCCTCTATCGTCCACCTCAACATGCTCGACCCATGTAACCTACCACAAAAAAAAAACACATAATTAGGAACCTGTGTTTTTGGTAAACAATCGCCTGGGCCTGGTCACTGCGATCCCTTTTGTGAGGAGGCACCCCTTCTCGCCCGGGCCTGGTCACTACGACCCCCTTTGTAAGGAGGCACCTCTTCTCTCGAAGTTACGGGACTATTTTGCAGAGTTCCTGAGAGAGAGTTGTCTCGTGCCCCTAGGTATTCTCTACCTACCCACCTGTGTCGGTTTCGGGTACAGGTACCCTTTTGTTGAAGGAGAGAGCGCTCCCTAAGTATTCTCTACCTACCCAGCTGTGTCAGTTTCAGGTACAGGTACCCTTTACTCTCGCCCACCTGTGTCGGTTTCGGGTACAGGTACCCTTTTGCTTTAGCGTCGTAGAGCCTGGTACTCGAACATTGGCTCGAGGTATTATCTCTACCCCTTCTTACCTTGAAAAAAGAGGACACCTTGCGTCCTTGAATCGATAACCATCTTTTGGCTAACCTAGCCTCCTCCGTCCCTCGGGACCAACAAGGGGTAGTATAAGAACCACGACTCTTTACTCTTTACACTAGTATGATATTGTCTACTTTAAGTACAAGCTCTCGTGACTTTATTTATAAATTCATGATCATTCTCTAAATTAGTTAACTGTACGACTCCCTCCAACAATCCTCAACATTAAATTTCCCTTCATTATTCTCCTAAAAAAACAAAAAAAAAAAATCACCTTTGAATAACCATTTGGCATTTCTTGGATCAAACAACCGGAAGGTCTTCTTCTACATCTAACTCCGGGGGTAGGGCGCACATCATCCAATGAAACGTCCACCACCGCCCATGTCCCGTCCCCATGCTGCTTGCAATATCGAACATAGTAGCTCTCCCGGGTCGGGACTAGTGGCGATGGAACTTGAAACTCGGACGTCATCTAGACAAGGTTAAAGTTTTTAAATTTAATAGTAATTTAATATAGCGGGTAAGTAATTAATTAATACTCTAATGCATACCACTTGTAGAGCTCCATTGTAATTTCCAGCAACTCCGGTGGATAATACTTCAAGCGTCATAGCTCTAGACACAATTCCAGAAAATAGAGTCGACCATTGATTCTATCATAATCATAATTAAGCCAAAATCATGTTAATAATCAATTAATTAATACGTTATTTAACAAAAATTCATAATTAATTAATTAATTAATTACCACGTCCATGAGAATCTCCACGAGGTTAATGTGGTTCATGATGACAACGGCAGATTCACGAGAGGCTTCACATTTAAACCCTGCAGGCTTAGGGCCAATGCCTCGAGGAAACGTTCTCAAGTACTCATCTTCATTGAGCACATGGGTCGAACCATCCAGGCTAGTCATCCACAATGGCTCACCCATCTGAGCCATTCTAGTCAGCTCTTCCATGGCTGCAACTGCAAGCTCGATGATCATGGGCTTATCGGCCTCGATCGGCCCGCTGATTGATCGGATCAGGTCACCAGGGGAGGCATGGATGTCTCCTCCAAGGCCGGGTTGTGGTCCGAAGTTGCCCATTCCCAGCTCTAGTGGTCGAGATGGAACCGGTGGAGAAAGTAGAGGGTAGTTCACTACTGGCTTGCCTATGTACTTCGCAGCAATGGCTGAAATGCGATCGATCTAGAAGGCAATCAGCCAAAATATGTAAAGGGTTAACGTTATTTTTTTTAAAGAGGCGAAATTTTCAAAAACTAAATAGTTGACATAAAATTAAATTACCTCTTCGCGAAGACGGGCGTTTTCGAGTCTAAGATGATGTTCGTCAAAAGACATTTCACCAATGGCAGTAGGGCCGCCGCAATTGGGACATGAGGCATTGCTAAGGGCTTCTCTATATCTCATGTTATCGGCTCGAAGCTTCTCATTTTCTGTTCGAAGTTGGGTGTTCTCATGCCGCTCGTGTTGATTCTGCGTTTCGAAAGGCAGCTCAAATGTCTCAACCAAACCAAACCAAACACGTTTAAGGTAACAAAAAACAAGGGTGTCTTTTGGGAGCTTTGGTTTTGTTGTTTTTAGTTACCTTCATTTGAGTGCGTTTGTTTTGGAACCAAAACTTAACTTGTAAAGGCTCCAAGTTCAATTCCCTGCTTAATTCCTTCCTTTGTTTGTCATCAGGGTGAGGACACTCCTTGAAGAATCTATACCCCAAACAAAAACAAAACAATAATAATCTAAAACCAATTCGAACATAGCTCAGTAACAACTAAACTTAATGAGACTTACGCTTCCATTTCTTGGATCTGATGTTGAGTATGACGATGATACCGCTTCTTTTTAGGACGAGGATCTTGGTCATCACCAGATACAAGTTCGTGGTTGTTATCGCTATCCGATTTCGTGGCACTATCGAAGTCATCGTCCCGGATTCGAGCAAGATCGCTTTTAGAAGTGTTTTGAGGCATGTCTAAGGGGAGGAGCTGACCGTCCATCATGCTTGACTGGAACATTTTCTACAGATCTTTAAGATTCCGTAGTAGAGAAGAGCTTATGGTTTTTCAATCTAACAACACCAATACAATTAGGTTCAATTTCCATCCCATAAACTAATCCGACAAAAATGTTTTTTTTTTTTTTTTTTCCTCCCAAGTTCTTGGAATATCGCCTAAAATCAAAAGGGGTTTTTTTTTTCTTTTTTCCCCTCTCTTTTTCTCTCCACCAATTAAGATTTTCACAGTTACCAAAAAGAACATAAATTTTCTTTTATAAAGTCAAATATTAAAAAAAAAAAGGTTTTTTTTTTTTAATAGAAAAAGGGTATGAAAATCTCTCAAGATTTAAACACAAAAATAAAAAATAAAAAAAATACAAACCTGAGAAAGAACAAGGCCAGAAGTAGAGACAAATCCACCAACATTATTCCCATTTCTTCCAATCATCGACGGCATGTTTCTCGCCGGTGTCATAATTCCGGCGGGCATATTGAACACAAGCAGCTCCTTGTAATCTTAAACTTCTCTTTCTCTCTCTAAAAAATAGCCTATAAATTAGGTGGAGATTAGGACAGAACCCAGAATCCGACAGGAAAACCAGATGAGATTTTCATAAACAACCACGAAGATCTCAGACAATATCCCAAAATGCTCTCTCTTTCTCTCTCCTATCTGCACCCAAAAAAAAAAAAAAAAAAAAAANACTTTGATGAAAAAATTGAACTTTTTTTTAGTCAAAATCATTTTTAAAAGCTTACCCAAGTGAAAGGGCTTCAGATCTGATCTGGGTTTTGCTGCGTTTGGAAGATGAACATGTCCAAAGTTGTGGGAGCGTGAAAAAGAGGAAAAAGATTGGATTTTTAGGCGACAGAAACAGGGTTTAGGGTTTGTGGAGGAAGAAGATGATTTGCAGAAGAAGAAGAAGAAAGGGCGAAGGGAAGTGATGGAGGAAGGAGAGTGAGAAGAGAAGAGGAGTTATTGCAGAGCGTATAGAGAGGATGGTATTGCATTTAATGGAGAGCGAAAGAGGTGTAATTGTAGAGAGAGAAAGTTTGTAGATTAATTTCAGTCCTTATGAGAGTGTGTATATGGTAGAACAACGAATGACGGCTACCAAACCCTTTTCCCATATATCACATTATTAATCTTATTCATCCACTCGTTCTTCGTTCTTCGTTCATTATGATAAAAAATATGTCTTAATCAGTTGAGTTATACTCGTTCAAGATTAATGTAAATGAGTTTAGGTATACATAAACCAAGCTTATGTATTATTAAGTATGAAGATAACTATACACAAATTATGTTAATTTCATTGATTAGACACTAATTTATTTGTATAATGATAAGATTGATGCTAAAAATAGTTTAGTTAGGTTAATTATGAACTTCATTTAAAGATTAATTTTATCCATTGCAAAAACTTTGTTTAACGATTCTTTGAATGGTTTTGATTTAAAAGATGTTATCAGTACAATACCTTCGTTGTTAAGTTATATATTTATGTTGGTTTGGTGTAATTTGGTTAACGTGTCTATTTCAGATCTTTGTGAAATCGTACTCTAATTTTTGTGAAACGTTGTATCTATATGTGATTCTCGAGATCTCACGTTTTTTTTTTTTATTTGATCTTATCAGATAATGTATTAAATGTGAATTGTCGTAAATGGACAACAAAATTATCGATTAACATGAAAAAGTAGTATTACGATTACATTTCGAACACAATATCATGTAAACTTTTTATTTTCCTTTTTTTTTTTTCCAATAAATGTAATTTTTCAACTGAAAATATAAATTAAAAAAAAATGTGTAGTTTAGAAACGTAAGATTAAGGATTGAAGTGGGTATTAAATGTGAGATAAATAGAATTAATTAAGGGGATGAATTTAGAAGATATTGGCTGTGGTAATAAATATTTTGGTGGAATAAATGAAGCTCAAAAACATCAAATCTTTAAATAATTATTTCTATGTGGAAAAAAGAATTATCCCATTATTATTATTCACGGTAAAAAATGTTTGTAGATAATTTATGAAGCGTTAATAGACAGTTTTCGTCTATATATTTATAAGGGTAAAAAGTATTAATGTGTATTTTTAAAATTTTATAGGTATTTTTTAAACAATTACTAAAGATAAATGATATTTTTCTACGAAGAAACTCACGTTTTTCATTCAAAACTGACGGTAATGATATTTTTTAGACTTCAGGGTATTTGTAACATCCAAAGTCCACTGCCAGCAGATATTGTTCGTTTTGACTTTTACGTGTCGTCGTCAGTCTCACGATTGTAAAACGCGTCTAATAGAGAGAGATTTTCACACTCTTACTTGGAGTGATTCGTTCTCTTCTCCAACCGATGTAAGATTCGCAATCCACCTCCCTTAAGGGTCGAGCTGATAAGGGACTTAAGCCGTGGGTGGCATGAGCTCTTGTGAGTATTTAATGACTCTGAGCAACGGGGTGTGCATGCCAAACCCTATTTATTTCCTTCATGCACTCTTCACTCTCCCCCTCCACCTTCCTCTCTCTTTTGAACAAACAAACAACATTAAACACCTATCATTTTTAAAAAATATGCAACTCAAAATTCATATATATATATATTATTAGTTGGGTAAGACGAGAAACTTTGAACTTACGATCTTACGTGAATCTTAAAATGGCTTAATATGTGACGTTATACATTCGCATCATATGATACAGAAAATCGACATGAACGAGAACAATACTATATTCAATAAGCGTAAACTTTCGTACACTTTTCACTTCCAATTTCGAGCACAGACCTAATCCCACATCACATACTTCGAAAAATGTATCGTGAGACGACAATGGTGTGAATTATTTGATTAATTAAGTAATTAATTGATTATGGTCCAATATTTATTCACAAAATCATCGTCCATTCCATTCAGAAATTTATTATATTTCAGTAATTAACACATTTCCTCGTACTTCAGCCTCACCCACTTCTATTTATTCATTATTCCATTCCTATTTTTTCCTTATTTAATTTCAATTTATTTCACGTACATTATTTTATTTATTTATTTATTTAAAAATTAAATTATACCAAATATATACAATACAATCGGAAGTCATGTGATCTCACTTACAAATTATAGTAACCTCATAAATTGACGTGATAACTGGATTGGGCCCGGGTCGGGTCGGGTCGGGGGAATATGAAGAAGAGTCATTGAAATGGGTCTTATTCGCATGAGCTGGCATGTGCCTGACGGTAAAGGCAAGTTGCTTTCACCCATAAGCCGATAACTCAAAAGTAAAATCTCGACTTTAACCGCACCAAGTTTCTTAATGCACCGCGGTGAAATTATAAGTAAAAACAGTAGTTTATTGGGCCAAATAAAGCCCATTTACCAGAGAATATAGGCCCATTGGAGGCCGAATGATCAGAACTCGGCCCATTGTTTAATCATCATAAAATTTAAAAATTAAAGACACTATTTTTAATATTTACTTATTAATGATTCCTCACATATAAACTCACCGTCCTTTCTTAAATTAGTCGATGTGGGACTTTTATCATCAAACAAGTTTAACCTGCGAGAAAAACGAGATATAAACGATAAAATCTAAGAACAGAAAGGTCCGGTGTGGGTTTGGTGTGGGTTTGGTGTGGGTTTTAACGTGAAACGGCAGCTTCAAGCCTTCAAATGCATCGAGGAGAATTTAAAATCGCAGAACAAAAACGAAGAGAGCTCATAAAATACTCCGAAAGGTATAAATGGATTGACTTCGTAATTTTAATGTAACCGCTTTGTTTTCTGCTGTGTCCGTTTCTTGCCATCTTTGGTTCTAACTCTTTTCTACGGCCGGCTGCCCTGGTTTGCCCAACATGGTAGAAACGTAATACATTTTAAATTTTGTAACCCAAAACCCATTATTCCTCCATTTCCTCTGCCCTGCCCTTTCTTCACTTCCTTGTTTTTTACTCTTTTTTCTTGTCTGGGGCTGTGATTTTGATCCAGATGAACGATTTGCTCACGGTAATTTCTGTTTTGGTTTCTGGGTTTTCTGTAATTTGTTTCTTGTGTTCTTGTTCCATGAGAATTTAGTACTTTTGGAGAAATTAATGAATGATAGCTCATGTCTTGTTGTGTCTGGAAATTTGACAAATAATCCCCAAATGGTTTCATTTGTTTCATTTGTTTCATTTCATGAAATTGATTGTAACTTATTGTATATCATGTTGTTTATCTAAGGACTCGTTTGTTAGCAATGGCAAAGGCGAGGTATCGAGAGATATCGATATCGAGAAGGGAACACCAGTTGTGCTTAGCAATTCTGACATGGGAATGGAGGCCTTCAATAAGCAGGTGTAACCATGGACACTCTTTTGTTGTATATCATGTTTGTTCTTTTATTTATAGTCATTCTCCTTGTTTGAATTTAGATACAAGAGGTTGAGGTACAAGTAGATAAGCTTTCTGGGCTTCTTATCAAACTCAAGGTGTGTAAGAGTCCTTTTGAGTTGGATTAATAAGTCTTTGAATTTAGGAGGATTGATTATGAACTTGTTTATAGGATGCTAATGAGGAATCAAAGGCTGCTACAAAAGCATCACAGATGAAAGGTAAGTATGTCTCCTTGTTTTATGTTGAGTAGCATACAGAAAAAGTTTGGTTCAGCTCAAGCCTACCGCTAGTAGATATTGTTCGCTTTCACTTGTTATGTATCGACGTCAGTCTCATGGTTTTAAAATGTGTTTACTAGAGAGAGGTTTTCACACCCTTTTAAGGAATGGTTCGTTCCCCACTCCGACCGATGTGGAATCTCACAATCCACCCCCCTTGGGAGGGAGCCTAGCATCCTTGCTGGCACATCGCTCGGTGCTTGGCTTTGATACCATTTGTAACAGTCCAAATCCACCGCTAACAGATATTGTTCGCTTTGACTCGTTATGTATCGACGTTAGTCTCACAGTTTTAAAATACGTTTACTAGGGAGAGGTTTTCACACCTTTTTAAGGAATGGTTCATTCCCCACTCCCACCGACGTGGGATCTCATAATCCACCCCCTTGGAGCCCAGTGTTCTCGCTGACGTATCACTCGGTGCCTGGCTCTGACCATTTGTAGCAGCTGAAGCCCACCGTTAGCAGATATTGTCCGTTTTGGCCTGTTACGTATCGGTGTTAGTCTCACGATTTTAAAATGTGTCTATTAGGGAGAGGTTTTCACACCCTTATAAAGACTATTTCGTTCCCCTCTCCAATCGATATGGGATCTCACAATCCACCCACTTGGAGGTCCAATGTCCTCGCCGACACATCGCTTAGTGTCTGGCTCTTATACCATTTGTAACAGCCCAAGCCCACCACATGCAGATACTGTCCCTTTTGATCTATTATATATCACTGTCAGCCTCACGGTTATAAAACGCATCTTTGTTCCCCTCTCCAACCAATGTAGAATCACCCAATCCACCCCTTTGGGGGCCTAGCGTTCTCGTTGACACATCGCTTGGCTTTGATACCATTTGTAACAGCCCAAGCTCACTGCTAGCCTGTTACTTATCACCATCAGCCTCACAGTCTTAAAACATAGGGAGAGGTTTCCCCACTCTTATAAGAAATTCTTCGTTCCCCCCTCCAACCGACATGGGATCTCACATCCCTCCAGACAATTTCCTTAAATTATGAATACTTGTTCTTATTGCTCTAAGTGTTCTTGTCATTTCAGCTATCAAGAAGCGTATGGAAAAGGATATCGATGAAGTGGGAAAAATAGCTCGCAATGTCAAAGGGAAGCTGGAAGCTCTAAATAAAGATGTAACACTAGACTTGCTCGAAGATTTTCCAGTTCTCAATTATTTGATGAACAGTTGCATACTAATCACTTCTCTTCTCTCCAGAACTTGACCAATAGGCAGAAGCCTGGGTGCCAAAAGGGAACAGCCATTGACAGAGCAAGAATGAACATGACAAAGTCTGCTACCCACAACATCTTACTCTTAATGCTTTTCTTGGATTAATAATGTTCCTCATAGTTGAATTAATCTTTGAATGACAGTTCCTTAACAAAAAAGTTCAAGGATTTGATGATAGAATTTCAGGTATTCTGAACTCTCCTTGTTATTATTTGATATGATTCTTTACCTTCACCTCTCAATCCTCGTATCACGTTTCAGGCCCTTCGTCAAAGAATTCAAGACGAGTACCGTGAAGTCGTGGAACGACGAGTGATTACAGGTTCAAATTTCTTGTTCATGATTGATTGTGTGTAGATATGTCATGGTTATCCTTTTCTAATATGAACTTTATCGTGTAGTTACCGGTACCCGACCAGATGAGACGGTAAGCTGAACTTTCAAGTCTAGACTTGAAGTTTAAGAACGAACCGAAAATTTGTTGTGCTGACCAGATTTTTAATGACTATATTAGATGATTGATGAACTTATAGAAACTGGAAATAGTGAACAAATATTCCAGAATGCATTTGAACATATGGGACGAGGAATGGTACGTTCTTGAGTACAGTTTCTTACGTTTATTGTTCACTAGAAAGTATATCTTCGAACTGCATCCCTGTTTGTTTGATTAACTGTGGCTATTCATGATTTTATGATCTGTACATTGATGCAGGTTATCAGTACTGTGGAAGAAATTCAGGAGCGACATGATGCGGTTAAAGAAATTGAGAAAAGGCTCTCAGAATTGCATCAGGTATACCTTTTGTAACGGCCCAAGCCCACCGCTAGCAGGTTTTTAAAACGCGTCTGCTAGAGAGAAGTTTCCACACCCTTATAAAGAATGTTTTGTTCCCTTCTCCAACCAACGTGGGACCTCACAATCCACCCCCTTCAGGGTTCAGTGTCCTTGCTGACACTCGTTCCCATCTCCGATCAATGTGGGACCCCCCAATCTACTCCTTTCAGAGCCTAGTGTCTTTGCTGGCACACCGCCTCGTGTCCACCCCCCTTGGGGCTCAGCCTCCGTGTCCATCGTCCAATGTTTGACTTTGATACCATTTGTAACGGCCCAAGCCCACCGCTAGCAGATATTGTCTCTTTCTAAACTTTCTCTTTTGGGTTTCCCCTCGAAGTTTTTAAAACACCTCTACTAGGGAGAGGTTTCCAGACCCTTATAGAAAATATGATTCGTTCTCCTCTCCAACCGATGTGGAATCTCACACATTTACTCGGGAGTTACAATATTGGTTTCTCAACAGTGTTATGTGTCTCTCTTTTATTGGTCAGGTTTACCTTGACATGGCAGTTTTAGTGGAAGCCCAGAGTGAAATTCTGGACAACATAGAAAACCAGGTTGGTCCTACTTCTTGGTATGCATACTTAGTTTTCGTCGTTCGATCACGTTCGAGGATGATTTCGCTTCAAAATGCAAAGAATCCACTCGAAAAGGGATCTGCGTTACCGTTGTTATTCTTCTGTTCGTAATTGCTATTATAGTTTGTTTGTGTGATCCAACCATGTCTGATGTTCTTTTTTGTGCATAGTACTGCCAAGTCCTAAGTTGATTAAGCTGAATTTGTTGCATCAACGTAGGTAACGAACGCAGTCGACCACGTTCGAACAGGAACCGATGCACTCCATACAGCAAAAGGTTTGCAAAAGAAATCAAGAAAATGCATGATGATCGCCATCATATTGCTGCTGGTTATAGCACTCATAATAGTCCTCTCAGTGCTGAAGCCATGGAAGAAGTAACCGATGGAAATGATACCCAACATATGAACTCAGTTTCATGGTTGATATCTTCCATATCTTTATAGATACCCATCAAACACAAAATACAATACAATGAACATTGCAAAATGCTGATTCTTGAAATTCAAACACATTGAAAAAACCAAACTGAAAGTGGTTGATTCTTGAAATTCAAATATTGAAATTATTATTGTTCTTAGAGCTTGCTTCCTTTCCTCTTACATTCTCGACTTCGCCACGACCACGCTCCCTTCTTCTCCCAAGTTCCCCGCTCCCGCCCTTGTCCACGACTCCTTGAACTGCTCCTCCGTCACCCCTGCAAATCAAAATTCAAAACGATTATCACTTGTTTTTAAACACTTTCACAGTGTCGATCGCTTGGACTTTGCTTGCCTTTTCCCATGGCAGCGGTCGACGATATCCCGCCTTGAACCGTCTTCAGATACCGATCATAGTAGTTAGCTCCGGACCATTTCTGATGAGCCAGTGTGTCCACTCCGTTGTTCCTTTCTTCTCTTTGGATTCTCTCCACATAAGCCAACATTCCCCTTCGCGCGTAGTCTCTCGCAAATGTGTCGATCACCAACGCATCGGCGTGGAAACCCGCCAGCGTTATGAACTGCCAGCAGAAACCCAGCCTCGCAATCGTAGGGATGAACTCCTCCATTTGTTTATCGCTCATTCCCGATGCGTCCCAGTTGAAAGATGGTGATAGATTATAAGCCAACATTATTTCTGGGTGCACCGATTTCACCCCTTTTGCGAAAGTGGTGCACTCCACCAAATCAGGGCTCGACGTTTCCATCCAGATTAGGTCCGCGTGTGGCGCGAAAGCCCAACCGCGAACGATTGCCGCCATTACCGAACCTTTGAACCTGTAAAACCCTTCTCTGGTTCTGGGCAAGTCCCAGTCCCAGAAGAGATTCTTCAGCCCTAATTTCTCTGCGATTTCCCGACCTTGTTCGTTCGATATGCATTTCTCGTAGCTGGAATGGTTCATCCATTCATCCAATTTCCTCCTCTTTTCACTATCTGTTCCGTTCGAATTCATGATCGCGTCGGTTACGCATTCTGAAAATGTCTTCAATTGTGCCATGGAAATCCATTGATCTTCCAGCGCTTGAAGCTCCGCCCCTGTTTTCCCTGCCGCCATGGCTTCCGCCAAAACCCCAGCCAAGCTCTTCCCTCGCAAATTAGGGTTCGTCGCACCCAAAATAAATTGATGATCTCTACTATCAACATTCGTTTGAATCAAAGTCGCCGCAACCGCGTCGGTTCGAGCCACGAGAACTGTCTCAACCCCCATTACGTCGAACTGCAATCGAGCCGCTACGAGCCGATTGATGTGCTCACTAACCGCCACCAGGACTTTCCCAGCCATATGACCGCATTTTTTCGTCACAGAGGACTGATCCTCAATGTGAACACCGGCGGCACCGCGCTCCACAAATAGTTTGCAGAGTTTCACCGTGGCGGTGGTGCCGCCGAAGCCGGTGTCGCCGTCGGCGATAATCGGTTTGAGATAGTCAACATAAGGGGTTTTGGCTCGTTCCTCTCGGCTCATACTCATCCTCGCTTCCCTCTGTTTCCGGTCATGGTACTGTTGAGCGAAGAACAAATGCTCAACCTTGTTCGGAACAGTGTCGTATGGGTAATCGGCGAGGTCCGGACCTGGTTCATTGGTGGAGGTATGGGTTGAGGAGCACTGCCAGCCGGAGACATAAATGCTGTCCAAATGCTTAGCCATCATCGTCACTTGAACAGGGTCTAGAGCTCCGAATGTTCTCGACGCTGTGCTGTTGGCTTGGTGGGTTTTCAGCGTTCGCCATAGCTTTTTAGCTAAATCATTTGAGGCGTAGCTTTGTCTCAGGCTGCCGCGTAGTGACACCACGTCTTTTGCCGTGTACGGCCGTCGTGTTAGCTTGAACCTCTCAGAATTCCACCATGCCTGCACCTCTGCAACTTCCGCTTCGAATCTTCCTTCTTCTTCCATTATCTGTTTCATCAAGAAATTTCAACTATTAGTTACTATTCTTCTCTGATGAATTACAACAATTGGGAGGTAAATTAACAGCAAATTTCTTCTGGGTTTCGCGTTTTGATGAATTAAAACATCCCAAAACAGGGGATGTTCAAACAAACCATTGAAGGAACAGAGAAGGAGGTAGCCATTGCTAGAACTTGGTTCTTCTTTCTCGACAACAACAAAGCTCAGCTCAGCTTAGCTCAGCACAGCTCAATGCAGAAGGTTTCATCCATGGCCTTATATTTATAATGGGGAAGAACAAAAAGGGCGAGCTGAGATGGGTAAAAGTGAATTAATTATCGTTTTAGATAAGAAGAGAAGGCTACAGAAACCAAGAACATTCATCCATCGTGTTCTGCTGTATATGGTAAATTCGAAGGAAAATACATTTTGATTTTGGCTTCAATTTTTTCTCTTGGTTCTTATCTACAGAGATTGATGGAAACTTGTCCGTTGTGAGGTGCATTTGCAGAGCACGCAAAGGAAACCCATCCCTCTCTGCCTCCATACTTATCTCTGTCATCATCTTCATCTTCTTCAATCTTTGTTAATTGTTCTTAGGGCTTTTGTTAATCTGATATCTGTTCATGTATCAATTTTCAGTGGGAATGGTTAAATTCACCCGTTGTTGACGTATGTAGGTCAAAATTGGCGTCTGATGATGAAACTCAGAACGGTTCATCGGAACTTCCAACTTCCATACCCAGAGATGATGTCTAATACCCGACGTGTCGAATCCATTTGTTGACACGACTTATGATGGACGGACGTGCGATGTGTCGTAATGAGAATGGAAAAGGGTAACCGATTTATTTTTCTAATAATATAGTTTCTGCATGCATTTGAGGCTACACTTTCTGGATGGTTTTAGCATATAATTTAGTTAAATTATATTTGTTGATGATAATTAAAGTAATTAATGTTATTGTATAAGATTATAATGTATTTTTGGAGTGTAGAAATTATTCTAAAATTCATTTAATTTTGAGGATAAAACTGATGACAGCCGGTTGAGTAAGGAAATGAATGAAATGATCCGTAGGGGTTGAAGGGATTGAAACCAGGTGTCAACCATGACCTGGACTTCTATCCATTAAATTTGGGAGATATTATCTATATTATCTACTTTAAGTGTTATGTATCGTTGTCAGCTTCACGATTTTCACATTTCTACACCTTCTTGGAGGCTTAATGTGTTCTCGCTAGCACATAGCTCGGTGTCTGGCTCTGTCCAACATGCCCTCGCTAGCATAGAGCATGGTGTCTGGCATTGATACCATTTGTAACATTCAAAATTTATCGCTAACAAATATTCTCTGGTTGGTGACGGGGGTGGTGGCTGCCTCGGGAGGCGTGAGAATGAAATTGGGTTATCTTCGGAGGGTGGAAAATGGGCCCAAGAGGACCCATTGAATAGCGACCTTGGGCATCCCATTAGATTGGGTTCCCTTTTTAGCACTTCGAGGTATTTCTCAAAAGCCTTCTATATTTTCTGTTATTTATTTATTTATTTGTACCCGAATTAACAATTAAGAAAAAGAAAAAAAATAACAATATGTTTATTTTGGTCTTATTCTCTCAATTTTAATGGCATAAATTATTTTTTTTTAAGAACATGATGCATTTCACCCATACCCAAAAATGATACATACATCATCTATTTAATCCCATCAATTGTATTATTGAATTCAACAAACATACATATACTTCAACAATCACGTCATCCAAGGATATCAATTATTATAACTTTTAAACTCAACCAGAAGAGTTGTGTGTGTCTCGTAGTGATCCTAGTATTTTTTGTGACATAGTCATGTTATTTATTTCTCGCTCTTTAAAAGTGAAAACTATTATCATAAACTAACACGAGTATCAACCAACTGTTGTGATATAGAGCATAATGCCTAGATCTGATAGAGATATATTTGAAAGATATTTCGTAAAAATATGATAGAGATATATATGGTAGATATTTAAAGATTTGATAGAGATATATTTGTTAGATTATATCTCTAGTTTAAATATTTGGGAGATATGTTTAGTAAATTGAAACCATATATATACTAATTACCCGGTGTCTCTCTCTTGTTGTACATCAATAATAAAACATTGAGCTAATATTCCTCCTGTATTTTCTCTCTCCTAGTATTTGTATTCATTCTAATGAGTGTGCCAATATTCCTCCTGTATTTTCTCTCTCCTGTTTTTTGTGTTTATCGTGATCGAGTGTGCATTGTTGAGCGATCCTAACTATTGGTATCAGAGCTAACAACTGGTATTGATCCTAAAACCAACATGTTTTGTAAAGAGACTATGAAGAAACTAAAATTATATTTTAAAATGTATATAAATCAAAATTGACGTTTTGAAATTACATTAATTAAAATGAAGAAAAATTTAAAATATAGAGACCATATTTAAATCACATTTTAATATCATCTGCTATCAATAAAATTATTTATTTTATAAAATTTTAATTTTATATTTAATAAATTTTAATTTTAATTCAAATTGGAAAATTTTGAGCATAGACCATTTGAGGTAATCAAACCCGAAATTAAACCGGAATCTGAAGCATTGAATCGAGCTGCGCAGACCGATTCGGAGTAATGTGAAGGTGGGAGACTCGACCCCCAATAGTATGGTCGGGTTCGGTTCTCGATCATTTTAAGACTAGCCGCTGAGTGAATCGGACCGGCTTTCCTCTAATTTGGTTCATTTTGATCCCTTGCCCTCGTTTTCCCTCTGGACATCTGGAACTGCAAATCTTCATTTCTTCTCACAATTCTGCAAATTAATTCTTTGGAAATGCGTGTTCTTCCTCCTGCCCGTGCGAATCTGGCTTCAATGATCCGTCGGCGTCGCTGTTAGTTGTTTCATCTTGTCTCTGGAGCTCTGTGTCTCTCTGCGGTCTTCTCTCGAAATCTCATCCTTTGATCTTTAAACTCTCAATCTTACTCGCAGTCCGAGCACTTTCGCCGTTGAATTCGAAGGCTCATGTGATTGGATTTAGATCTTAATTTATGCCTTCAAGCTTGTCGCTGGTCGTTTTCCTAAGATTTGGTAAATGTTAGCGCTTGCACCATGAAAACTATGCCTTTTATGGCTCTTAGAAGGAAGTTCTGTGAGAATATTGTGCAGGAATTCATGCTACATCGATGCTACAGTTCTAAAGTCGACTTGAAGAAGCTTCGTCCAATGATTTTGAAGAGAATTCAAAATCGGGCTAATAATTGTCCTATAAAAGGTCTAATTCCAGTGGCACAGCAAGTCTTTGAAGCTAGGGCAATGCTTATTCATGGAGTTTCCACTCTTCTCAAAGCATTTCCGGTTGTCTCTTGCAAGTCAGTGTCCCTTGAACAAACTATCTTTAATTTCTCATTTTTGTGTTATGATTTTACTCTGTTTCGTTTTCTTTTACTTAGTTTTTATCCGAAGTTGCATGTCCTTTGAGCTAGTATGTGTAGTAGGGATGTACCGTTTTGAAATGCTGATTGGCCTTGCTTATCATCTAGCTATTACCTGACCATTCCTGCGCGGGTAGTGAGTTCAAAAAATTCATCAATGCATATTATCTAGTTCTTTATGCACACTTGGGCCGTCTGTGAAGTCTGTTCTTTCTGAAATTTTGATTGAACAATCCTGAAGTATTAATATGAATGCATGTTTGTGAATGCTGCTTCTAAAATTCATAGATTACTGAAGGTGCCCGGAATTCATGAATTCTCTGGTAAAGGGGAGTCGAGGTTGAATTCTTTGGGCCCTTTGTATACACCACCCGTTGCTCTTATCGATTGAATGGTCCTGTGAAGTGTTCGGATCGTGACGACGTGAGCGGTTCGCTGCCTGCGACGTCACGAAAAGTCCACTGCACCTTATCATTTAGAGGAAGGAGAAGTTATAACAAAGTTCGCGTAGGTGACCCTGCGGAAGGATCATTGTTGATGCCTGCGTTCAAGTCTGTTCTTTTTGAAGATTATATTAAAAACTCTCAGCTGTTAACGTGAATACATGTTTGTGAAGGCTGTTTCTGAAACTTGTAGGATCATTTTGTTGTTTTTATAGATTTTGTCCAGAAGTATATGTTGGTGAGAAAGGTCATCTGATACGAAGCTGTGGCGGTTACAAACGCGGGCCTAAGAATCAGGTTCATGAGTGGATCAGAGGTGGTTTGAATGATGTCCTTGTCCCAGTAGAAGCATTTCACCGCCATCACATGTTCGAAAAGGTTAATGAACATGATGAGAGGCTCAATTTTGAGCGTGTTCCAGCAGTTGTGGAACTATGCTGGCAAGCTGGAGCCAATACAAATGAGGAAAATCAGTCTTCAAGCACTTGGAATTCAGTTGGTGGTGGTGGTGGCGGCGGCTCAGGCAGGGATGAACCTTTATCAGGTAATGAGATGAGGCTTTTGGCAACCGAAACTCTCAGGGCGTGGGAAACGGTTCGAACGGGCGTGCAGAAACTGTTAATGGTATATCCTACTAAGATCTGTAAATACTGCTCAGACGTTCATGTTGGGCCATCAGTACACCAAGCTAGACCATGTGGAGTTTTTAAATGTGAGAGCTGGCGAGGATCCCACTTCTGGGAGAAGGCGGATGTAGATGATTTAGTTCCTCCGAAGATCGCATGGCATCGGCGACCTCAAGATCCTCCCGTGCTCGTTGACGAAGGGAGGGATTATTACGGGCAATCGCCAGCAGTCCTGGCTCTTTGCACACAGGCTGGTGCCATTGCACCACCTAAGTATCATTGTATGATGAAAGTTCAAGGCTTACCACCACCTCAGAGTCACCTCAAGCTATGAAATCTTCTTTTGTTCAACTTCACGTGGAGCTTGACAACAACACTCAGACTCGATTACAGTTCACGACCTTCAGGTGACCGTGCCTATTTATTTTCTTTCTTCCTGCTTTATCTGTTTGGTTGATCTAGTAAACATATAGAAAAAGTAACATGATGAACATCAAGCATAGCAACTTGGGAAAAGTTATCAAAAAGTTGGAAGAATTTTGAACTTGAGAATGTCTTGTAGATTCGTTTTCATTCTTTTCAGTAGAATAACATGTCACGGGAGACACTTTTATAGGAAAGTTGTATGTAAATTTATTGGATTTAAGGAATTGCATGTAGCTATTCAAAATCAAGACACCATTATGAACATGGGTCAGGTCGATCAACCTTTGAACTAAACGTTTTGGGTATGCAAACTCTTAGTTCACAAATATTAAAACCTTGAAATCAATTTGATTTCGTTTCAAATGATTGCAACTTTGGAGCATGTGATCTAATAATCTTGTTGAAAAATAAGACTTTTAGATCCAAAGTATCCAAACATTATAAGGCATGAGAAATTACCCGAAGTGAAAAGTGAAGTTTGGATTCCTTGTAGATCGAACATCTCAAAACACGAACACTTGAGCAAGTCTTTGAATGATTCTTAGCATGCAATCTAAATTGCAAGAAAAAAAAAATCTAGATTAAAATAAAACACAAATGTTTTTTTTTTTTTCTTTAAACGTTTGATTTCTTAGATTTTTTTTTCTTAAAAAAAAAAACAAAATCTATTTAACTACTTAACATATTTTTAATAATTTTTAAAGATTAAATATTAAATTTAATGTTGGAAATTTTCGTCTAAATTTTAAATTTATATTTCAAATAATAGCAATGCCCAAGAACTGATAGCGATGGCTTATGGCTCTTTGGCTCATTGGCTCATTGGCTATTTATGCCAATATCCATTTTAGAACAGCTAGGAAGGTTTGGTACGACAATCATATAATTTCTAAAACTATTCTATTATATTATATTCTAATCAACTTGTCTATTTATGGGACCATCATTTCTTTAATCAAACAAAACATTTATAGAGTTCTTGATCAATGTTATTACTCAAAGTCTTTTGATTGCTTATGGAAAAAAACATATGATACGTTCATACCATAACAGCTCAAGTCCATCGTTAGTAGATATTATCCGTTTTTGTCAGTTACATATTACAATCAGTCTCACGAGTCTAAAACACGTCTAGTAGGGAGAGGTTTCTACACCCTTGTTCTCATCTCCAATCGATGTAGGGATCTCACAATCCATAGGGAGAGGTTTCCACACTAAGGATGTTTCGTTCCTCTCTCCAATCGACGTGAGATCTCACAATCGGGGGCTAGTGTCTTCGCTGGCACACCGCCCAGTGTCTGGCTTAGATACCATTTGTAACAGCTTAAGCCCACCGCTAGTAGATATTACACACTTTGGCCCAAAACATGTCTAATAGGGAGAGACTCCACACCCTTACAAGTGTTTCATTCTTTTCTCCAATCGATGTGGGATCTCGGAATGTTTTTGTTATCCTTTTCCGAGAGCACACGGCCGTCAATTTTGGTCTGCTGCATCAAAATTTAAAACTATGAACCTCTGAGGCTGCTGTTTACCGGTTCATTGTCTCCTTTTCCTCCGGATATGGAATGGCCAAGCATGTGCCTCCCGGCTCCCAAGCTCTTAGAACATTAGAACCATCTCAAATAATAAAGAAACCATTTCTCTCTATCCACAATGTCTTTTGTAAGGCGGCTCTCATGTCTGGCCGCCATGCAAGAGCGCAATTATTGCTTGAAAATTGTCTTACAACGTGCTCTGTTTCCAGAGCAGGTGAGCCAATCAAGTTGTTTGGTACTTTTTAAGCATAGTTTATAGCTGAGGGCCTGGGGCTGCGAACTTTAGTGACGCCTGCATCCAACCAAACCCACCATTAATTATACACAAAGCATCACAGACATTCCAAACAGTAAAACTACACGAGTTTCAGATGTAAATTTTCTACTTCAGTCCCTAAAAATAAGGAGTTCTTCTCTTCTTCTTCTCATGATTCTTTCAAACATGGGTAAAGATAAAATCATTATGCAATATCTATAATTTTGATGACAGGCCCTATATTTAGCTGGATTTTGTTGTATGTGTGTTGAAATCTTTCAATGTGGACCAAAGATCCATGATTTACAGATAAAGTCATTCATGGCTACCTACTGCTTTTCTGTAAACAATTAAACAGTGGCACAATCAGAAGAACTTGTTCTTGTTGTCCTACAAGGAACGTGCCTAACTAATCAAGTCTATAATAGAATATGGCGGATTATAAAATACTGATTACTGTAAAGCTTCACCTAGAGAATATTTTAAATGTATGGTGGACCGTTTCCAACAGTTAGCTCCTTGTCTTGCTTGTTCTATTAGGTATATAAGCCTCTTCACTCTGTGATGGAATGTCAAGCACAAAACAGAAGTAAATTTAGAGAATGAGAATGGGGAGGCTTACTTCTTTGGTGTTGGCCGCTATTGTTGGTCTTCTAGGCCTCATAGGCTCCACTCAAGCTCAGTTACAGCTTGGTTTCTATGCCAAAAGCTGCCCAAACGCTGAGAAGATTGTGCTGGATTTCGTTCATCAGCATATCCATAATGCCCCTTCATTGGCAGCAACTTTCATAAGAATGCATTTCCATGATTGCTTTGTTAGGGTACTGTTTCTTTGGGTTTCAAGCTTCATAACCTTTCTTGATCTTTATAACTCCTCTAAGCAATTGATTCTACTTCTCTTTTGTTTGACAGGGTTGTGATGGGTCTGTGCTTATAAACTCCACTTCAAATAACCAAGCTGAGAAGGATTCTCCTCCAAATCAAACACTCAGAGGCTTTGACTTCATTGATAGAGTTAAAAGCTTACTTGAAGCTGAATGCCCTGGAGTGGTGTCTTGCGCAGATGTTCTTTCCTTGGTTACTAGAGATTCCATTGTAGCCACTGTAAGGATCCAATGCCCTTCTACTTTTTCATCGTTCGAGGCTGTTTTTACTCTTTTTCCTATTGTGATGATTGTTGAGGATTGTTGGGAGGGAGTCCCACGTTGGTTAAGTTAGGGAATGATCATGAGTTTATAAATAAGGAATACATCTCCATTGGTACGAGACCTTTTGGGGAAGTCCAAAGCAAAGCCACGAGAGCTTATACTCGAAGTGAACAATATCATACCAATGTGGAGGGTCGTGATTCTTATTACTTTCTATGTGCAGGGAGGTCCTTACTGGGAAGTTCCGACTGGCCGGAGGGATGGAGTGATCTCAAGGTCATCAGAAGCCCTGGCTAACATTCCTCCTCCTTTTGGAAACCTTTCAACACTCCAAAGACTTTTCGAAGACCAAGGCCTTGATCTAAAAGACTTGGTATTACTATCTGGTGAGTTCAATAATTCAAAGAACTAAAAAACTAACTCAATTCTTCACTCAGTACTTTTCTCAAACACCTTGCGTGCAATGATCACTTCAGGCGCTCACACAATCGGCATAGCGCACTGCTCATCATTCAGAAACCGACTGTACAATTTCACCGGCGTGGGAGACCAAGATCCCTCTCTGGATCCAAGATACGCCGCTAACCTGAAGGCCAACAAATGCAAAACTCCGACGGACAACAGCAAGGTGGAGATGGACCCTGGAAGCCGCAACACTTTCGATCTTAGCTACTACTCTCTTCTTCTCAAGAGAAGGGGCCTTTTCGAATCCGATTCTGCTCTCACTAAAGGCGCAACTACATTGGGTCTAGTTCAGAAACTTGTTCAAGGACCCATCGAAGAGTTCTTCTCTGAATTTGCAGCATCCATTGAGAAAATGGGACGGATTAAAGTGAAGACTGGAACTGAGGGTGAAATCAGAAGGAGATGCGCCGTCGTGAATGGTTGATCGATTCCAAATTTCAGTTCATGATTTCTCGACACCTTTGATTTTGTGTTCTTCCATGTGCTTAGTTGGGAATTTTACCTTTTTTCTTGGGGAGATTTGTGGCTTCAATAATTGTAATTCCATTGCAATGTTCTTTCTTTCTTCTGTCGGGTGAATAAGATTCTGATTTCAATAATTTGTGTGGATGATTTTCTGACTCTTTCAGTTTCTTTCCAATTCTGTTACAAGATGTCTCATTAAAATTTAAATACGCAATTACCCCTCCTTGGGATTCCAATTACGACATTATCCCAACCAAACAATAATGATTAATTGATTATATTATAGAAATTCACATTTTTATTTTTTTTATATCCGTTTATACACTACTAAATCGAGGCAAACTCTGAATACTAGATGTCCAAGGCAAACTCTGAATACTAGATGTCCAGTCAACTGCTGCGCCTCAACACATTTCGGGAGAACCAGCTAGCTCTGGGTTCAAGTGGCATTTCACCTCTAACCACAACTCATCCGCGGATTCTTCAACACCAGTCAGTTCGAATCTCCACTTAGTTTCACCCAAGCTTCACCCTGGTCATGAATAGATCACCTCAGGTTTGGGTCCATAAGCAGTGACAATTGCCCCATGAAGACTCGCTTTCGCTACGGCTCCGGTGGGTTCCCTTAACCAAGCCACTGCCTATGAGTCGCCGGCTCATTCTTCAACAGGCACGGGGTCAGAGTCTTAGTCTCCTCCCACTGCTTGGAAGCTTATGGTTTCATGTTCTATTTCACTCCCTGATGGGCGTTATTTTCACCCTTCCCTCACGGTACTACTTCACTATTGGTCACGAGTATTTAGCCTTGCAAGGTGGTCCTTGCTTATTCACAATTTAATGGTTGTAGCATTATATCATTATTATACTATTTGTTTAAATATTTTCAATTTTTTTTAAATACACTATTAATATTTCGTAGAAGAGTATTAGTAAATGTTTTTAAAGTTCAAAGAGTATTTTTGAAATGCCATTAAAAGGTATTTTAAAAATAAAATATTAATAATTTTTATCCAAAATTAACGATATGTCTTAAATAAAATACTAATGATTTCATCTAAAATTAATGATAATTACATTTTTTTTAGATTCTTTTAAGAATATTATTAAAAATATTAAAATTAATACAAAATTTAAAAGTATTTTTATTAATTAACAGAAAAAAAAAAAAAAAGAACAGGAGCTTAATCTTAAGAGACTGGAAGTTTAGTCCGTGGGCCTTATTTAATGGGCTAAAACTTAATGGGCTTAATTACAAGAGACTGGAAGTTTAGCCCGTGGGCCTCAATTAATGGGCTAAACACTTAATGGGCTAAATTACAAGAGACTGGAAGTTTAGTCCGTGGGCCTCCATTAATGGGCTTAATTACAAGAGACTGGAATTAGCCTATGGGCCTCAATTAATGGGCTAAACACTTAATGGGCTTAATTACAAGAAACTGGAAGTTTAGACCGTGGGCCTCACCTAATGGGCTAAATTACAAGAGACTGGAAGTTTAGTCCGTGGGCCTCATTTAATGGGCTAAATTACAACTGAATGGTAGACCTAATCGTATGATGTTGAGGCCCAGTCCATTAGCCGCCACGATGAAATCTAGAAAAAGAATCCTGAACCAGTCTAGAGCGAGAAACCCTAATTTCTCAGTCGATGGCCTATAAATTCACCGTGCGACCATAATCTCCATATCGTCGTCTTCGTCTCCATTTTTTTTGTTGCTCTCCCTCTCAACAGTTGATGGTTCCAATCAAATCCCTCGATTCAGCGACTATAGTGTAACAGTTTCCTGGGATGTTCCATAGTATTTAGTCTATTTGTCTCTCGCCCTTCGATTTCGATTATCATCTTCTTTTTCATCTTTTTGATTTGCGACGTTGTGCTGTGATGAGGCTATTTTCGTGGACTAGAGTTTCTGATCTGGGTACAATTCCCGGTATCTGATTAAATACCCTTGGCTGTCTGAGCACTGTTTTGAATTTTGATATGTTTTAGTGTCCGCTGATTTCTTTTAGATGTTTTTTGTAGATCGAGTATTTGATTCTATGGGCTTATGATGATATTTCATATAATCTTAGCGGATTTCAGTGAGATTTTTCTATCAATGATCTGACTGTTACACACACTGAAGCCTTGTTTTCAATCATTGTTGATTCGTTCTTGATTTCTAGATTTATGTAGTGGTTATGTGGAAGATGAAGCTATGATGAGATGAAACACTTAGACGTGTTTTGGGCAGTGGACGTAACTTTTAATTAAGTTATGCCGTGAGCCTTTATATTAAACGACTTCTCCTTCCACTGAGCTTCTCCTTATAGATTAAGCTTCATCCATTGTGTCTCATACTAGTACATTAGGCATGAAACTGCGTCCATTACCAATTCTGGAGGATATACAGTTCCTCTAGGCATAATGGCACGGACGCAATATCAGTAATGTGGCCATCCTGATTGATGGTTAGTCTCAATCCCATTTAATCCTGGAAACACCATAGACATTTTAACCACGAAACCATTGTTTTGATAATCATTTCTTAGTAATTGTATGTAATATCTATCTGAGCAAATGATGATACAAATTTATAAGAGCTGATTTCTCTTTGATGTTTACAAATTCGAGCTTTTTAAAACTGATGCTCAGATCTTCCAAATTTACATTTGTTCCTTCTGAATTGCATAAATTTGTAGGCTTGTTCTATTGGATATCGAACTTGACAAAGTTCCTAACGTTTCTATTGTTTCATGAATGTTTTTCTAATTACAAATTCTGTCATGTATTTCTAGTTCTTCGTTGCAGGTGTACGAGTTCGTTACTGGCAAACCCTAACACTTGGAATTGGGGAAGTTAGTTTTGCAAATCATTGCATTTATTTAGATAGATGACAATGATAAAGAATACTTTGTGGATGCACATTAATACTCAGAGGCCGTTTCTCGGCTTGTAATTGTTAATTTTACACAGTTATACAATCAAGAGATTACATTTTTGTTATTTATTGGTGTAAATAATTGTCGTGTGAATCCAATTTTTAAATAGGTAGATTAAAATTTTTAAAAAAACATACAATTCTACACAATATTATGGTTTTAAATATGAATTTTGGTTTTTTTTTTATCTATTTTGATTAGTGTCAAGGTTATGGTATGATATGAAAATGTGAATCCTTTTCCAAAAGGGAAAAAAAGTTCTAATAACACTAATTTAAATCTTAACATGTCAAATTCATCAAATTTGAGCGTTCATTACTGTTATGGTGAAAAAAATTGCAAAAGAAAATTAAGTTTTTTACATAATGATTTAATGCCTCCACAAAGGTTGAGGTTGTGAGGTCTTATAATGGTCGAGGGTTGAGGTTGCGAGGTCTTATAATGGTCGAGGTTGAGGTCTTATAAATGTATTTAAGTTATGTTCTAAATTTTTGACATAAACTTCTTTCGAAGCTAATATAGATTTAAAGGTGGTCAACTCGAAGCTAATATACATTTAAAGCTTATAAAGGGCGAGGTTGCGAGGTCTTATAAATGTATTTAAGTTGTGTTCTAAATTTTTGACATAAACTTCATTGAATGAAGTTATGATTCTTCCAAGTCCACCTCAAAGCTAATATACATTTAAAGCTTATGGTCTATTCAAGACAAAATTCAAAATTTAGAAAATAATTACTCTTAATATTAAATACCAAACCTACAATTTGGTTTGAGTTAAACATAAATTTACCATAACAAAATCAAATTTGCTCATTCTACTATTTGTCTAATCCTACGAAACTAGGAATCATACTGGAATGAAGTTGTTGAAACATTAAGAATTGGTATGTGGATGTTCATAACAGTAAAAGTTTTTGTTTGCTTATCTCGTTGAGAGGAAATTCCACAGGGAACGGCGCTATGGACGCTGCTGTTGTAAGCACTTGGGGCACCTGCATTCGAACCCATAATCTGCAAGTAATGCTCGTCTCTGTTCAAATGGAAGATCTTCGTCTATATATGAAATTGTGACCTGAAAACATCCACTATTTGCCTCAATACATTTTCATACAACTTGTTCGAAAATACATATTAGTCCTGAATTACCTCCTCTCCTGGATGGATGGGCCTCACTGCAATTATGGTTGCTTGTCCATCTCTATCCTGCCATGATCATAAAGAACATAAAATGAAAGAACATGCTACTCCAAAACAAAGGACCCAAAAGGAAATGGCAACAAAAACAAACTACATATACAAATACTAGAAAAGGGCTCCCGTTCGAACCGAATTCAATAAAATCCATGAAATATTAAGATGATTTTACATACCTCCTCTCTTTTGAACGCTTTTGCATTAGGATAGCAGGAATGATTCATACAACTCTGTAAAGGGAAAAACGCAGTACCTGGGATATGTCAACACCCTCCCATTTTTCAGTATTAATGACCAAAGAACACATTACTTGTTTAAGGAAAGAATCTCAATTGCTACTACTTGAAAACAAGGATGAATATATACCTTGACAACAGATTGAATAGCTATCGCCGAGAACATCCAAAAGGGGTCGGGTAATTTCCTCTGCCTTCTCCTGTCATTAAGAATCATAGACATCAAGGCTTGCAATTCCAGGATCTTTGATGTATAAAGGACATGCATTCTAACCTTATAAGGAGATGGAAGTTCGTCAACATACAAGAAGTAATCCTCTACCGGTGATGCTACAACCAAATCACTGAACCACACATGTAAATTTGATATTAACTTCATGATGGCTTGAGATTACAAACAATATTTTGCGGATATCAAAAGAAAAAGATGGAAGGGTTACAAACAGAAACGTACAGATTATTTAGCTCAAACATGCCAATTATCTGGCCATATATTTCAAGGGAGAATACTAGTATAGTCAAGGACCTGAAATCGGCTTCGACAAAAACAGAGGAAAACATATATATACCCATCAATTCCTAACTTGCAAGGATACATGGTTCACATCCTTCGTCCAAAATTGCTTCCTTGAGGAGCTGCAGTGACTGAAATTTGCAAATATGCAAATTTAATTTCATGGGGTTATATATAAAAATCATGCTAAGATCAGCATATTCAACAGGAGCAGTATAACTAAGAATTTCTAATAAGAAAGTTATTTACCGTGAAAGCCATCTCTCTTATTTGCATTCGGAATGCAACTTCGTTCGAAGGTTCGACATCTTCTGGCAATGCAATGCAATCCCACCACCTAAGAACGAGTAATTTTCAACATCACACCAAGAAGAAAAAAAAGATTTCCAGACGAATGTCTCTAATCTAGGCTCACTGAAATTAAAACTAAAGACCTAACCCTGCAAAGTTGCAAATACTAACAGTATAACAATATTCTATTAAGGGAGCCTGTAGAGGGTTCTAGTTTGAAACTCATGGCCACCTCCGCCGGACCATTTTCCAAGGCCTATGGCCTTCAGGTTAATGAGGGCTTGAGTTAAAGTCGACGTTCAAAATCACTAGCAACCAATGATTACAACTGCCCAGCATTCGAGGAAAAAGACACCCCGAAAAGTTAAGAATTGAGTTGAAGCATGTAGTCACTCTATTATATTAAACTCTAATGACACTTCGTATGCGCTGATGACCTCCATCGTTTCGGCCTTATAATGCACGATCACAGCTAAAAGCTGAGATTCAATTTCCTACTTATTTCACAGAGCGCACATATGAGAAGCTGGTCCAAAAGGGAATTACCTTCTCTTATGTCCCATTGAGATTGGCTTCCATGCCTCCAAAAGAATGGAAAGATCAACAATGTTCCCATATTTCATTTGTTCTTCAGAACAAGCCAGCTTTAACTTCTTATACCTTAAAATAGTAGAAGAAATTGCCTGGATGAAAAATGCAAAATTCAGTTGAATCGCCATCTTCAAATCGACTAACTATGCTACGTTCATTTTTCATTATTGTTTTGATAAGCTTGGATAAACAGTATCACGTTTATTTTTCATTATTGTTTTGATAAGCTTGGATAAACAGTATCACATGAAATGGAAACAATTATAGTTCAGCTTCAATGTCAATGCAATGAATTGGATGAAGCAAACTCGAAAATCGACTAAAAACAGCGTATAAAGAATGTACCTTTGCAGCGAGGAGGAATATGTCGTTCGTGTCTGTCGAACCCCCGAAAGAAAAAAAAAAAGAAAAAAAATAGGCCGACATTAGAGAATAATAAAAAAAATATACGACAGCTACAGCTGACAAGTTCGAGATTTACCATTAGCATTTTGTATAAATTTTAGCAGTGCTTCCCTGCGTGATGGTTCTGTTTTTCCCCCAGTACAAAGTAAGGAATGGAATGCTTCCCAATCAGCTTCTGCACACGATTTACTATAATATGGAACACTATATCAATTGCTTTGCTTACACAGACAACTTCCACACATGATCTGGTATAAAGAAATTCTTTCAACTTAGACATACTTTTTTTTAAGACATTTTCAATTTAGACATAACTCCCTTGCTAATGATGTCAAGACCTTCCAAAAATAAAGCTTCTCAAGCAGCGAACGTAGATTTTCATAAAAAGGAAAATGATAAATGTAACCGTCCAAGCCCACTGCTAGCAGATATTGTCCTCTTTGGGTTTTCCTTTTCGAGATTCCCCTCAAGGTTTTTAAAATGTGTCTGCTAGGAAGAGGTTTCCACACCCTGCTTCGTTCTCCTCCCCAACCGATGTGGGATCTCACAATCCACCCCCTTTGGCGCCCAACGTCCTCGCTAGCACTCGTTCCCTTCTCCAATCGATGTGGGACTCCCCAATCCACCCTCCTTTTCGGGGCCCAGCGCCCTTGATGACACACCGTCTCATGTCCACCCTCCTTTGAGGCTCAACCTCCTTGCTGGCATATCACTCGGTGTCTGGCTCTAATACCATTTGTAATGGCCCAAGCCCACCGCTAGCAGATATTGTCCTCTTTGGGCTTTCCCTTTCGGACTTCGCCTTAAGGTTTTTAAAACGCGTCTGCTAAGGAGAGGTTTCCACACCCTTATAAAGAATGTTTCGTTCTTCTCCCCAATCGATGTGGGATCTCACGATCCACTCCCTTCTCATTCTTCTCCCCAACCGACGTGAGATCTTACAATAAATGCAGTGACTAAAGAAGGATTATAGAAATGCATTTCAATTTTTTTAAAAAAAAGTTAAATTCATCAGAAGCCTCCTACATATCTCCTTGTTAAGTTTAACATAACAGCACCTTCCCCTTACAAACAATCCATAAAATGAAGGGAAGAACCAATTATAGATGCTTGACCATTCAGAAATATCTTTACCTGCAATAGAAGGCCTCACCACATCCCCCAGAACAAGGAATTGCTGGAGGCATGGAAAACTCTTTGGAATGAGGCAATGATAGGCCACCATTCATCAATGATTCCACAAGCCCGTTGGGTAAAGCTACACCTTTAGAATTGCTGGAAGAACATCCTCCCATGCTTTCATTATTTTCTAACGCAATCTCCTCGCCATCATCTGATTCCGCTTCGAAGCAATCTTCTGACATGGGAGATGACGGCTCCATATCACATTGATGATTAGTCGAAATGCCAAGATCTTGAAAGTACAATTTCCTTCCAATTTGAAGTTCTATAGACCCAACAAAGCGAAAACAAAAGCTGCACACTAGACAGTCCATCTGCAAAGCAATTAAAATGGAGCATAACAATATAAGTGGGAATAAAAACCACCAAACTGATTCATGATGATAATATTTCAGATTTGAAAACCTTATTTGACGTATGCTGTGATCCCACAAGCATTTGGTCCTTCAAGACAAGGTCCCCTTCTTTGAAAGCAGCATCAGCAAAGACACCTGCAGTTGATCATCAGCACACATGAATCAGACTTCCATTTAAGATATCAAAAGGTTAAATTTCCATCACTTATCCAAACACTACCAGCACGCACAAATTTAAAGAAACTACATTATCAATTCTGCTATTGATCTTCACTAGTGGTGTTTTAACGTAGTACGCTGAATTTGCAATCTCCCAATTCAATTTCAGAAGGCTAGAGGCAATCGCAACCATACCCTTTCCAAGAGCTCCATCCTGTATCACTCTAAGACCACGACACTGCCTCATCCATACAAGCTGATCAAAATATTCCTGAAGACATAAACTCAGTCATTGTAGAACTACAGAAACTTTTCTTTATATTATATGTTTAAGTTTCAAGAACGCGTGTTTCCCGCCTTCCGAACGAAGCACAATAAAGAAAAGAAACAGCGACTATGAAATTGAGAGAGATTACCTGAACTTGGAGAGGTGAAGGAGGTGAAAGGAGGGCAGAGATTTCATTGGGGTACTTCGCATCAATTGGGCAAACGAAAGCCATTGTCCCTCACAGAAACAGCCGGCCTAAGCTCTCACGCACAGAGGCGATAGTTGCCGCCGCCGGTGAGTTGTTTATCACTTGCTTCAGTTGTGATCCTTTCTGTGTGTAATGAACATAAAGAACTATAATAGACCAAAGCGGCGCTGGACTGAACCCCCCCAAAAAATAACCCTGTTTCCGGGTTAGCTTGACTTTGACTATGGCTCCAATCTTTATTTATTTTTTTTTTTTTTTCACAATCTTTTTTTTTTTTTTTTTTTTTTTTTTTTNTTTTTTTTTTTTTTGCAATTTTGATCCAATTTAGAAAGGTTAAAATTTTGAGGTTCGGAATTCGAAGTTAAAAGGCATCCCATTGGTTGCTCGCTATGGCTCGAGTAAACCTTAACACTAATAAAATGCATCATCACCCAACCCCAAATGTCCTCGACCAAGAGTTAATTATGACAAACTTTTAAAAGATACTTATTTCAATCAATGAATTTTCGAAAAGAATTCCAATATTCATTATCGAATACTTATTTCCAATACGTCGTATCGACATAGTAATGAACTTCTTTAGAGGGCCTATTTGTGGCAACAATATTTGAGATGATCTAATAAATAATATATATTATTACATATATCAGCTAAATTTGGAGCTTTTAATGGGACATGAAGTTGCTATGTCAAATATAACACAAGATCAACTCAGAAGATCTTTGCATAAACAAGAGAAAAGACATGATACACCTATCTTTGCTAATACCCAAACTCAGCTTGCCTGGTTCTCTATAGCCCATAGAGAACCATTGCACTTACAACCAACAAGGCCCAAATAAAATGGAGAAAATGTTTGAAAATTAATTCCATTCCTGAACTGGTTTCCAGTCAAATGTTTCCAAAGAACTGTTCCAAGGATGGAGAGCTGAAAACGTTAGAACCAGTCCGCTCGTGTCGGATTGCAGCTACATGAAGTTGATATTTGATGAACCTCTGATGATGTTTATGCAAAAGGTATCAGTAACCACCATGTGTTTACAGACGATAGAGAACAATAAACTTTCTAAGGTGGTGGGAGATTAACTTACAGCCAACTGCGAGACGATTTCGGGATTGGAATCTATATGCCAATCGGGTTCCAGTTGACGCACGAAAGATGTTCGTCCGTTCTCCTTGCTACAGAAGAGAACCTACAAATAATCCTCAATTAATTACAAGAAAAGCAAATTGCCTATATGGCTGTCCCTACTTATACCCAGGCTAACACCAAACAATTCAAGAGATGATTTGCTTCCAACCAAAGCTTGTGCAATTACCAAGTTTGTAACAGCCAACTACTAACAGATATTGTTCTCTTTAGACTTTTTCTTTCGGACTTTCCCTCAAGGTTTTTAAAACGCATCTGCTAGGAAGAAGTTTTCACACCCTTCTAAAAAAATGTTTCGTTCTTCTCCTCAATCAATATGAGATCTCACAAAGTCACTGAACTTTCAGAGAAGTCAGCTGTCGTTTGTTAACATGTTTGTTAACATGTTTCTACCTTCAGATATTTCCTGTTATATCTTTTCTTAGAAACAGGATAAGAACTCAATGCCTAAAGTTAAAAATTCCCTAACGTAGCCAACGGAAGCCCAACATTCCCCAAACTTGTACTTCAGTAATTCAGAGGAGAATAAAATTATCAGAGTCGTTTCAATACTGTCGAAGTCAAAACAACACAGATTTAGCACCTTGTCTTTTACCAGACCACCAGATGTGAAAACCCCGGCATCTTCAAGTGCTGAAAGAACTCTTTTCTGCATAAATAGTTTATAGTGTCTCTTATTAGAAAGAAGAATAACATATTGCATTTGAGATCAGCAAGAAGAACAAAAAAACAATATATTGTATCAAGCACCTATCTAAAACAAGTTTCTATGATATTTCAAAACCCGTTAACACAGCCAACGCTATCGCCAACCCCACCTTAAGAATACATCGAAAAAGAATAAGAGGAAATCAATTTTCCCATTCAGTTTAACAATTTTACAACTTAACATTTGCATCCAATCAAACCTGAACTTCAATAAGTTGGTGCATTTAGTACCCTCAACTAAGTCAAACTTGCAACTTTTTCTTGTTGAAATTTTCTGCTCATTAGAAGCATCTTGCGACCCGACTATACTGCATTGATTCTTTTGGTCATGTTGAGAGATTTTTAGCACTATTTTAGCATTGTATAGTTGATCTCAAGCACTACCATTACTTAAATTTGTTGCTAAGTTCAAGCATTTTCGTGGTATAAGGACATTTCCATGGTTTGATCTTCAGTATTTTTGTTGGTTGAATTCATGTCTTTTTTTTTTCTTTTCCAGTTTTGAAGAGGCAATAATTAAATCAGTAGTTCAATTTTAGGGTCTATTTGGAAGAAATTGAAAATTTGAGCATAAAATTGGCAAATCAAGTCGAGGTACTCCTCCTAAGACTAGAGGATAGAAGAATATAGAGGAATCCAAAATTCCTAAGGAAACATGCACGTGCAATACCTGCCAGAGCAACCAAAGTGAGATTAGAATTTTCAAGTTCCTACGTTCAAGGAGATTTATGAAGTATTCAGTTGGTTCTTTAAAACAGGGATTGTGCAGTTTGATAAGTTTGATGGATTTTTCAATCTCTAGTTTACACATGAGTGGAGGGATAAAAATAATCTGACATCCTAATCATGTGACAGCATATGCATAATCTTATAGACAAGTAAACAAAAATGGCGAGAGATTTTGACTTCAAGGAGCCCCATTTCTGATGAGGCACTATCGTCGTTAGAACTATACCAAATCACATATCAGAAATCATATATCTAAATTTATCAAGACATTATGCAGGAAAATCATAAAATTCCATGAAGCATTGCACTCACTTCACTCTCATCATCCAGCACCGTTTCCATGAGATAAAGATCACAATATTTCGTTATCTCCAATAGTACTTCCAATACCGAGGACCTCACAGTTGCTTGTTTCTGATGCAAAACAAAGTAAACCAATTAGATATTCCCTACAGCAGTTCAAGCACAAAATTTGTTCAGAGAAAAATGCTATATACCTGCAGATCCTCTGGACTGTTTTCCTCAAGAATTATTCCAAGCAAACGACATGTAACCTAAACATAGCACATTTTCAGTACCAAAACTTTGAATCTTTCTCACCTGATATCACTTACCTCAAACAATGTCATTTATTGATATTTCACCAAAATTTTAGAAATGAGTGAAACTTCTGAGAAGATAAAGATGGACAGCGAGGGTTAATATTGGTTACCTTTCTTCCTTCACTCAACTTTTGCCTCACTATTTGGCCCAGAGTTGGCTACAAGGAAAAGATATGAGCGGAATGTATTAAAAGCGTGTCATGTGAATGGAATAAAATTGAAAAAGCAGGACAAGATATAGGCAATAATTTGAGCTCTTACCTTGACTGGTTGGAAGAATTCATCAACAACATTTTGCGCTCGTAAATCCTCTGAAGATGAACAATCTCCAGAAGATATTAATTGTGCATTTGAATTTAACCCAACACTAGAAGTAGAGCTGCTAGGTGCAGGCATTTGCCTTTTAGATTGCCGTCTCTGATGTCCATTAGGTGATCTCAACAGCCTCCATGTAAAAACTATTGCAACAGCAAATCCAGCAATAGCCCCAACAGATCGTGAATCCTGATAAAATTTCAAAGACTTATTTACATACCATATTACTCTTAGAAGCCAACAGCATAAAAAGTATTCAAGTTATTTAAACCAAAACAGAAAGTGAATTGAGCTATTGTTTTGGCTAAGACGTTTTGTTTATCTTTTCTTTGGGTTTTATGGACACCCAAATGAAAAGAAAAAATGATGCTGAAAATCTGGTTTCCTAACACAGAGCTTGATATCTCGGTGCTAAAAGTTCCAAAGACTAGAGTCCATTAAGAAGCTCAAAGAATCTTCGACATTGTTTCCTTTTTAATCTAATTTTTCCATAAGGACTCAACACTTCAATGCTGACTATATCTTTGTGGGAGAAATATTTCGAGTAACAATTGAAAGAATCGCCAATTGGCATGGGCCTACATATAATTGAACACAATATAATATCTTCGAAGCATAAGTACTGCAGAATAAAAGCAATATTTTTTCATCATTTGTCAGAGTGTTGAATTATTGAATACAAAAATGAAAATCGAATAACAGAAACCATTAACCATTGTGATTGAAGCATATAATTTACAAGAAAGTAGTCCACAGCTCGAACAAAAAAGGGTTAAGAAATGAACAGAACACACGAGTAAGCAAAAGAAGAGTAAAAAGAAAAGGCTAAAACAGAAATTGGAACCTAAAAGCTGTCAGATCTATCGAAAAACGAAGAGACGAAGAAAAAACAGGGTTAGAGATTAGAACCAGATTGTAGAGAGAGATAGGGAGGAAATTAGAGATCTTGAGAGTGAGATAAGCCCCGAAGCGCTTGATCAGCTGGAGTAGGTCGTCTTTGGAAGAAGCTTCGGCCATGGGGGAACACAAAGACCTGGCGAATTAAGCTTCTGAAAAATTGGGGCGCCCAGCAGAAGAAGGAAGCGGATAGAAGAATCGAAATGGAATTATTGAGGCGTCACAAAGTTAGTTGAGCAGTAGAGGGATTCGGAAGCAGAAGAAGGAAGCGAGCTATGGCGTCAATGGCTGATACTGATGTTGAAATGTTAATGAGGTTCCCTATTTTTTCCTGTCGCCCGCACAGGGAAAGGGAAAGAGAGAGGACGTGGTGAATTCATGTTATATATATGGGCTTTTACATATTGGGCTTCCCACAAATTCGCTTCTAAATTTTAAATTTGGGTTTAATTACCAATTTTATCCTTCCTTTTTCATATATATTTTCAATGTATTTATAAATAATAATAATAATAATAATAATAATAATAATAATTAAGATCCAGCATCAATTGAAGAGAGACAGAAACAGGTGATAGGAATCATGATATTGAAACAGGTGATAGGAATCATGATATTGTCCACTTTGAGCCTAAGCTCTCATGGCTTTGCGGCTTTGCGGCTTTGCTTTGGGGGCTTCCCCAAAAGGCCTCATCATGGCTTTGCGGCTTTGCTTTGGGGGCTTCCCCAAAAGGCCTCATTCCAATGGAGTTAGTATTCCTTACTTATAAACCCATGATCATTCACTAAATTAGTCGAGGTGGGATTTCCATCATCCAACACCTCCTATCAAACAAAGTGCGCCTCCCCGGGACTTCCATCATCCAACACCTCCCCTCAAACAAAGTGCGCCNTTGATCAGCTGGAGTAGGTCGTCTTTGGAAGAAGCTTCGGCCATGGGGGAACACAAAGACCTGGCGAATTAAGCTTCTGAAAAATTGGGGCGCCCAGCAGAAGAAGGAAGCGGATAGAAGAATCGAAATGGAATTATTGAGGCGTCACAAAGTTAGTTGAGCAGTAGAGGGATTCGGAAGCAGAAGAAGGAAGCGAGCTATGGCGTCAATGGCTGATACTGATGTTGAAATGTTAATGAGGTTCCCTATTTTTTCCTGTCGCCCGCACAGGGAAAGGGAAAGAGAGAGGACGTGGTGAATTCATGTTATATATATGGGCTTTTACATATTGGGCTTCCCACAAATTCGCTTCTAAATTTTAAATTTGGGTTTAATTACCAATTTTATCCTTCCTTTTTCATATATATTTTCAATGTATTTATAAATAATAATAATAATAATAATAATAATAATAATAATTAAGATCCAGCATCAATTGAAGAGAGACAGAAACAGGTGATAGGAATCATGATATTGAAACAGGTGATAGGAATCATGATATTGTCCACTTTGAGCCTAAGCTCTCATGGCTTTGCGGCTTTGCGGCTTTGCTTTGGGGGCTTCCCCAAAAGGCCTCATCATGGCTTTGCGGCTTTGCTTTGGGGGCTTCCCCAAAAGGCCTCATTCCAATGGAGTTAGTATTCCTTACTTATAAACCCATGATCATTCACTAAATTAGTCGAGGTGGGATTTCCATCATCCAACACCTCCTATCAAACAAAGTGCGCCTCCCCGGGACTTCCATCATCCAACACCTCCCCTCAAACAAAGTGCGCCTCCCCTTAATCGAGGCTCGACTCCTTTAGAATCTTAGTCATTTTTTACTGACTTCGAGAAGGCTTGGCTCCTTTTCTTTTGGAGTTCTTTGTTAGACGAACACGACTCTCCACAATGGTATGATATTGTCCACTTTGAGCATAAGCTCTCGTGGCTTTGTTTTGGGTTTGTCCAAAAAGCCTCATTCCAATGGAGTTAGTATTCCTCAGTTATAAACTCATGATCATTCCCTAAATTAGCCGATGTGGGACTNATCCAGCATCAATTGAAGAGAGACAGAAACAGGTGATAGGAATCATGATATTGAAACAGGTGATAGGAATCATGATATTGTCCACTTTGAGCCTAAGCTCTCATGGCTTTGCGGCTTTGCGGCTTTGCTTTGGGGGCTTCCCCAAAAGGCCTCATCATGGCTTTGCGGCTTTGCTTTGGGGGCTTCCCCAAAAGGCCTCATTCCAATGGAGTTAGTATTCCTTACTTATAAACCCATGATCATTCACTAAATTAGTCGAGGTGGGATTTCCATCATCCAACACCTCCTATCAAACAAAGTGCGCCTCCCCGGGACTTCCATCATCCAACACCTCCCCTCAAACAAAGTGCGCCTCCCCTTAATCGAGGCTCGACTCCTTTAGAATCTTAGTCATTTTTTACTGACTTCGAGAAGGCTTGGCTCCTTTTCTTTTGGAGTTCTTTGTTAGACGAACACGACTCTCCACAATGGTATGATATTGTCCACTTTGAGCATAAGCTCTCGTGGCTTTGTTTTGGGTTTGTCCAAAAAGCCTCATTCCAATGGAGTTAGTATTCCTCAGTTATAAACTCATGATCATTCCCTAAATTAGCCGATGTGGGACTTCATCATCCAAAAATAGGAACCCAAATAGGACAATATTTGGTTTTATGATGTGTGAATTTTTTTTACTAATAGACACATTTTAAAAACCTAAAACTCGAAAGAAAAAATCGAAATAGGACAATGTCTAGTAATTGGACAGTGTGTCAGTAAAGATACTGATCTAGGGTGGATTGTGAAAGCTCAGAGAACTAAGTTTGAATGTTGGTGAGCTTTGGCTATTGAATGCTAAAAAAAAACTAGTAAAAAAAAAATTAGTTAACTAATTTAAGATTGTAGTTAGAAATGTTTGACCGTAGTCAACAACCATCTTTCAATTAACTACTTCGGGTCTAAAATTACTTAAATTTTAAGTAAAGGGAATGAGTTTTAAGCTAATCTTTAGAACCAAATCAAGTGGTTGAGCACAATATGACACTGGTAACAATAAGCTTATAAACAGTCAAAAATAAGTAGTACGTTGTAAATTCTCTATGAATACTTTAATATAGTGAAGGTAGACGCTCGAACTCCATGGAAGACAACTCAACTTCTTAAGGAGTCATTTATGTCACGAAGGCCAATATGATGAGCAATATTGGTTGTTACGAGTCCTCTTTTAACACTTCATTAAAAGTACATAATTTTTAAAATTTTTAATTTTAATGTGAAATTAAAAATGATTTTTTTTAATAAAACTTTAAATATTTAATTAAAAAAATCTTACATAACATAAGATAGATTTAATTTAATTTTTTTAGTACAAAAAAACAAAATGATAATTATTTCATGATTCCACGGAATTTGAAATTAAATTTTTCGAAAATGAAAAAAAAAATCTCTAAATTTTGAGTACTTAACGTAAACATAATAAACATAAAACTGATATAAATTAAAAATTAGTGAATATAAAATTAAGAGTTTTATTAGATATTTAACCAACTTAAAAAAAATATAAAATTTAGAAATTAAATGACTCGATTCGCATCAATTAAGAGACTGAGACTAACTATGATAAGTGAAGGTACCTATCATCGAGTTATTGTAGGGATGGTAAAATTTTGATTTTAAAAATCTATAATTTATTTAAAAAAAAACCATTAAAATAAAAAGGAAAATAGAAATACGTTAAATCTGGAAAATATCCTTTAAAGCAGCAGCCAATGCGAAGACAGCAATGCCACGTCATACACGAATCCCACCACAAAATATTAAAAAAAAAATTAAAAAAAATTAAAAAAAAGGAGTAGATAAAGGAAAGTTACAGATATAGAGTGATCCGAGATCCGGAGTTCTCAAAGTCCGGCCCATAAAACTGCTGATATGTCGGCTGACGTGTAAAAGAGTTTGTGAAGCATTTGAAAACTCAGCCATCACACGTCATCATCTATCAATATTTAGGAGGAAAGGAAGCCACTTGTCGGATATGAGTAATAGTGAAATAAATAATTAATTAAAAAATAGAGAAAAAATTCAGCTTCTCCCAAAACCAAATAAAAAGCAGTTATTTTCTTACAACTTTACAGATACTGGCTCTCTTCTTCTTCTTCATCATCATCAAAAAACTGGTTTAGTTGCTGCCATTAATGGAGCATTGCTTCCTTCATCTGGTTCGATTGCTCTTCCAAATTCTCGATTGGTGTTGGATATTTCTTTTCTAGGTATCATTCTTTTCCTCATTTTCTATTCTATTTTTTTTTGGTTGAATTGAAAAAAATGGTAGACTCAGGTACTTTTAACCATTTTGTTTCTGTTCATGGTTGAGCCATTTGTTTTAAGATATTTGGGTCGTTCTATCTTTTTTTTATAAAATTAAAAAAATGGACGTTATAGAGCCATTTCTTTTACCTTCTGTTCGTCACTCACCATCATTCTTCTGTAAAATCATGAGCCATTTGTTTTAAGATATTTTAGTTCATTCTTGAGCCATTTCTTGTTCTTCACTTTCTGTAAAATCATGAGTCATTTGTTTTAAGATATTTTAGCCAGTTCTATTTTTTTTGTTAGAAAAATTAAAAAAATGGACATTATAGTTCATTCTTGAGCCATTTCTTTTGGTTCTCACTTCTGTTCCTCACCGTCATTCTTTTGTAAAATTAAAAAGAAGGTCGACTCTATTGAGTTTTTAAAAATTTTGATTCAATTCATTATCGAATCATTTGTTCTACGTTCTTCTGGTCGTCCTTCTCGTAGTCTTCTTCTTTTCTATTTTTGTAAAATTTAAAACGGGTCAGTTTAGCTTTTAAAAGTTTCAGAAGTTTAAGAATCATTTGTTAAACCTCCTTTTAATTTCACACTAAATTTCCTCTTAAATTTTAGAGTGTTTTTTAAAGGTGGGTAGAATATTTATTTTTATTTACAAATAAAAATTGGAATAATATTTATGTCCACCCACTTCTAAACCTTATATTTTAAGGGCTGCCCGTAAAGTTTCAATTTTATATCGATATTTAAATTTAAAAAATGAGATATATATACTTTTTAAAATAAACCTCTTAATTATAATAGTTTAAAATATATTATTAAGCTTTTTATTTATTTATTCCAAAATAACCTAATTGGTTGTACAGAAATATGAAGGAAGGGATATTTCAGGCATCCACAGCAAAATTATGAGACAGGTAAGCATAAATAGATTCTATATGCCGTAAATAATAATAAAAAAATAAAATTACAGTTAGTAAAAAATGAAAGTAAATTTGACTGTGGTTTTAGTTTCATTGAGACTGAGGCGGACGTTTTGTGTTGAAGAAATAAAATAAATAAATAAATAAATAAATAAAAAGAAAATTATAATCGTAAATTTTGGTTGAAGGATTGAAACGGAGGGTTAAATATGGAACCTCAGTGCGAGTTCTGTGGAGTGGAGAAAGCAATTGTTTACTGTAAATCTGATTCGGGGCGTCTCTGTTTGCATTGCGATTACATCGTTCATTCTGCTAATTCATTATCACGACGCCATCTTCGATCGTTGCTGTGCGACAAGTGCAATGCTCACCCTGCCATTCTGCGCTGTATGGATGATAAAGTCTCCCTCTGTCAGGGTTGTGACTGGAGCGCCGATGATTGTTCTTCCCTTCCCCAACGCACTCACCTTCTTCATTCTTACACTGGTTCCCCTTCCACGTCTGAGTTCTCCAGGATTTGTACTTCCCTTCTCGATTCCACTTCTTGTACCACTGCCTTCGACGCCACCGCTGATTGGACCTCGCTTACGACGCCTTATGTTATTGCCGATTCCATCGATTTGACGGACGTTGAAGCTCCCTCTGCCGCTGAAAATTTGAATGACGTTCAAACTTGCTGTAAGTTTGAGACCTGGATCGCCGCTCCTGCTTCTGCGTCTCCTGAGAATCCTTCTTATCAACCGGATTTTCTTTCCGATGACTCGAATCCTCCAAAGGTAGGGTTACGTACTCTTTTATATATATATATATATATATATATATATATATATATATATATTTTAATCTAATTCTATCTCGTCGAGAAGTTTATTGCGGATCTGATTTGAGCCAATTCTGATGTGTTTTGTGTATGATTTTGCGATTTTAAGGATGCTGAAACCAATGAAAATAATGATATATGTGAGAGTCTTAATCTTGGCAATCTTTCTCTCCACTCGGAAAATGGGGAAGGGTTGTTTGACTCTCCGAAAGATACAATGAAATTCGAGTTTGATGCTGGAGAATTGGAGTGTCTTCTAATTGACAGAAACTTTCCGGTCACTGAATCTAATGTTCCTGTTGAGGACACCATCGAGGTATGTATGATATAAACTTTTGTACATTTCAAGCAAGCATCGTAGGCCCGTAATGGCTCCATTGCATCATTTGGATTACTGAAAACACGTGTATGATCTCGGTTGTGCAAAGTTTTCAGGATTTGATACATCACTAATAGTAGCTTTCGTTTTAATTTTAATTTAGGCCTCAGATTATACGGGATTTCAATCATCTGAAGTCGATATTTCCATGAACATGATTCGAAACGGCAATTCAAATTGCACGCTTATAAATCCTAGTTGCAAAGGAAATTTCAACATTGGATTTCCTACTGCTCAGGTTCATTCAAGTATATCAGTTTCACTGTCAAATATCACTGGCGAAAGCAGTGGTGCAGATTATCAAGACTGTGGTTTATCGCCGGCGTTTTTGACTGAAACCTCATGGGATCCTAGCATGGAAGCTATTGGTCCACTAGCAAAGGATCGGAATAGGGATAAAGCTAAGATGAGATACAATGAAAAGAAGAAAACAAGAACGTACGTATCATTTTTTGCAAGAATAAGCAATTGTCGTCCAATTACAACATTTGCATTCATCAATTTAGAGTAACCATTCAGTAAGGTATCTTCAATCATCTTCATGACTTTGCAGTGTCATTATCTGGCATTTTATTGTTGAAAAATGGAAACTAATATGCCCCATTTTGATAAGAGAGACGGTTTTTTAATCATTCTACTGATGGTATTTGCACCTCCTTCGTATTCAGATTTGGAAAGCAAATAAGATACGCATCTCGCAAAGCCAGAGCTGATACTAGAAAAAGGGTTAAAGGTCGATTCGTGAAAGCAGGCGAAGCCTATGACTACGATCCTCTCGTGACAAGAAACTTTTGAGCTATGATAAACAGTTTCAGCTCCTAATTCCAAAACATATGTCATATTGAACAAGGTATTCTTTGCTCTGTACTTGAATCTCTCTGGTCTATAATTCATTGAAAATGTAAAATGTCTTTTAGCCATATAAATTTTGGTCCTAGGCCCTCTTCCTCAAATCTGAATATGGATCTTTTGGAAAAGGGTGTTGAGTTTCTTGTATCTGTGGCCAAATTCACGTCCTTGCAGGCAATACACATACCCCTTCTCAATTAAGACATAGAATATGGGGTTTTTGATTTTAGATGCAAATGAATGGATTGAAAGTAGTGAAAACAAACCGATAATCTTGCAATGTCCATCTTGTTGTTACATGACAGCACATTTCAATACATGTGATTCCATCATATTTTATACTTCACAGGTTGTAGATAAAGATGTAGCCATAGCCAGTACAGCTTTATAATCGACAGATAGTATCAGCAATAATTTTGTCCATACAGCAGTGACTCTAAATTGCCCTGAAGAGGTTGGCATTTTCTTTCTTTCTTTCTTGTAAAATGGGCTAATTACTTTCGTATGTAATTTTGTTGCTCTCTCGTGTTTGTTTAATAATGTTCTGTTTGTCTCTTCATTTCCACTGCAGCAATGGGGAAAAATTTTCAGATAGGAGGAAACAAGTGGTAAAAATCTTGAAGGACAACATTGTTATATGATGATTTAGCCTCTTGCCTTTGCACCCACGCAATTCAATGGTCAATAGGCAGAGCTACAACCCAATTTTTTTTCGTTAGTACATAAATAAGATTATTCTGTTTTCACTCCCCACGTAATCTGTTTTGGTCACTTTTGGAAGAGTTCATAGTCTCTGAGAGTATAATAAAACATTTTTGGTTCTTAGTATATAACTCCACTCTCTTTTATTCAGTTACTAATCTTTGCATTTTGTGCTCAGAAAACACCAGCCAGAGAAATTTTCCAGCAAACATCGACTGAAACCTTTGACAGCGATTTGTTTCTAACATGTTTCTTCTGTAATCTTCTTTTAGAAACCTTGTTAATATCACAGCCAGAGAGATTTCTTTCACAGCCACCATTGATTCAAATTAGAAGACATATTTTCATGAGACAGTAACTTGGGGTTGCAAAAGAACAAGCAAATGAAGAAGAATTCCAGTATGAGTCTGGTTTGCAGACTGAAAGTTGAAGATCAGAGAGAGAGAGAGAGAGATGAAAAGATACTACGATTCACAAAAAGAGAACAGGCGTTTTGAGCCTTACAGAACAACATGTGCTAAGATTGCGATTGTCGTTGCAGTCATTAGGAGGTTGGTTGCAGGTGACGATGGTGGGGAGAAGGACCTGAGTAGAGGTTCCCATGAGGTATTTATGGGTAAGTTTTTGGCAAACATTACAGAGAATGCACCTAATATGCCTGAGAGCTAAGAAATTAGCACCATGAACCCACTTGTCACATTTCCTACATAAATAAGCATCATCCGCTTGGCAGTACAATGAAGCCCTCGAGTCACAGAGCTCGCACATCAACACCGCACCCTCCGCCGAATCACCACCCTTCTCAGCCGCCGAAAACTCCCGGCAACCACCGTGGCTCCTCTGTTCCACCACTCCTCTGCACATTGCTTCTTCTTCTTCTTCTTCTTCTTCTGAATCTAAATGTAAATGTGGCATGCCACCATAAGGCTTGTATATATATATATGTATATAGATAGATAGCAGAATGACGTATTTGCCACTACTTGACAAACCCATGGTGTAAATCACCATCATTTATTTCCACACACTTGTATAGATGAAGCAATACCCATTTGCTTTCACAGAAATGGGTAATTGAGAAAAAGTAAATTGAATCGAGAGGAAGTGAATAATGGCGTAAACAGAGGAAGAAAGAAAGTGAGTGGCTTAGAATGAATGCTCTTAAAAAGCTAGAGACCCCACACAAATATAAGAAGATGAAGAAGAAGATTGGAGTGAGGGCAAAATTGGAAATATAAATTATATAAAAATATATGGATGTTGGATTGGAAGGGAAGTGGTTGTCCACAAATTGATTTAGTGTTGAAATGAAAAGCCAGATGTGTGGATGAGACATAAATACAAAGAAAGAAGAAAAATATATATATATATATATAAATATAAAAATAAAATTATGGGTTCACTTTTGAAATAGATGGATCACAAAGGAAAGCAATGGACCGTATGATTCCTGAGTGTATAAATAATTGTTTGGTTTTCGTGTCTCTGTTACTCACATGACATGTGGAAATAATTGTAACCTTTCGTGCTTTCTCAAACCCTTCCACAAAAATATCTCCACGACTCCATTCCTCCAAAATATCCCCCCCCCACAATCTTCCTTACCAACCATCAATTCAACCAACCCGCGTTCGTTCGTAAATTTTATCATAATCGAACTTTTGATAGTAGACAACTTGCGATTGTGCGGCACTCACTTTCCAACGAGTGAGCTAAGCTAATTCGTTTTTGTGTTGCCTACGGTCATGTGACGTATGTTCGAGCCTATGACTTCAGTTTTAAGAGAAGGTTTTAGAAAACAAGGAATTTTCAAAAGAGATACCACTCGTCACAATCGCACTTTTGATGGTAACGGACTTGCGATTGTGCGGCACTCACTTTCCAACGACGAGTGAGCTAAGTCAATTCGTTCTTGTGTCACCTACGGCCAAGCGACATATGTTCGAGCCTTTGACCTTGATTTTAAGAGAAGGTTTTAAAAAACGAGGGCAAAGAGAGATTTTTTAAAGAGACGAAATAACAACAACTCACATATATAACTATGGGTAGGGAAAAGTTGACAATAACTTATAATATTTGATAATTTTTATTCTCTTAAATAATGAGGATTGAAATGTTTTTAAATTAAAAGTTAATTTTTTTTTTTCCTAACCCATAAAATAATTACACATTAAACATCACAACCACTAGGCAACTACCAACTTAATACACGTGGTTGCTTCAGAATACGTATTCATAACATTCATGGTAAGGGTTATTTTTATATATATATATATATATATATATAAATTTTAGAATGAAAATATTTAAAATAAATTGAAAGAAAATAAAAACTGGAAGAGTCATAATAACTACTCATGAATTCCCCAAAATAAAAAGAAAAAGAAAATGATGAGGCTGTGAAAAATCTGCACACCTTTATAGCCGTTGCCAACAATTACGGCTATAATATATTGAAATTGGAAATTAAAATTTGAGGGTACAGCTGAGGAGCTTTGATTACACCACCAAATAAGTTCTATATTTCATTTATAATTCCCAATTCAATAAAAGCTAAGTTAGAGTGGTCATTGCATTTTTGTGAATTTAATTCCAATCTTTTACCCTAATTAATGTTACGTTACATGTGATTTTTCTTTTTTTACAGTAAGTTTCATGTGATTTAATCTTCTACTCATGAACACCGTAAAAACCGAGTTATAGATTATAATTTATGTGTTTTGGCTAAATTAATAAAAAAATTAAGTATAAAAAATATTTATAAATTTTCAAAAATTTAAATAATATTTTTCAACTAAAAATAAATGCTTTTACTATTAGTTTAAATAAACCATCACAACTTTAACCCTTAAATTTTTTAAGTTTTATTACTTTTTTTTAAAAATTTAAAAATATTCTTATGGTTTATACTATATCTACAAAATACTTATAAAATTTTAAAAGTATCATTAACACCGTTTACCTTTATAAAATAAAGTTATTATTATTTTTTTTTACCATCTATCGACATTTCATAGGTTATCTCAAGTTTTTTTTAATGTTACTTTTCAAAGTTTATGAGTATTTTTTAATCGGCAATACCAATCTTTTTAAGATTTAAATTTTTTAAAAGGTTAAAAGTTTTTTTTTTAAGTTTTTAGAAAAGTTTAATAATATAAATGAATTTAAAAAATAAAAAAAATAAAAAAAAAACTGGCATTTTTTAAACCAATTTTAAAAGTTTCTATCCGAACTTATTGTTTAACTTTTTTAAAAACAAATTATAAGAGTATTATTGAAACTTTTGAAAGTTTATAATATTTGTATTAATTTAGCTTAAAGGATAGGTCGAAGGATATACTTTATTCAATGGCTCTAGAGAAGAAGTCGAACCTCGATTATGGAGAGACTCTTTCAAAACTCCAGAAAAGGAATTCTGGCCAGAAGCAGTCGTGTGGTCCGTTCACATTCTCACGATCTTTATTGATATGAAGCCCTTTGCAAAAATCAAAAGAAAAGAGATGAGAGATTACTCGATGTGGATAATATCATATACAATTGTAGAGATCAGTCTTCCTAACCTACTTCACCCACCTCGATGGTAATACACCACAGCATTATCTTCTTCTCCGAGCCTGCAAATGCATATTCATCTCTAATATGATCAGTTTAATGCTAAAATCACAACTAAAAAAATGGCTATTACAGGCATTTCATGTTTACCTGTTAGATATCAAGGCCGAGTTTATGACTTCTTCCACTCTTGTAGCTGAGGCTAGACGCCTTCACTAGCCTATTGGCCAGTACAATTCTGCTCTGACTGAGAGCAATTCCCAAATCATGTGCTGCATTGGTAATCAGTAACCATAGCACATGATGAACCTGAAGAAGAATATTGATATCATCTGATATCACATGATAAACTTGGTTTTATTTATATATAGTTAGGAATGCAACATCTGCTTAGTCCTCAAACAAAGTTTTTACACCACCAGGAGTTTCTTGAACAATTCAAAACCAAACACAAACATGTAAAGGCATTGTTAATCATAACAGCACAATAAACGAACCAAATCATTTGTCCTCCCTTTTAAGCAACTGGTGGGCGGAGCACATGATCCTGAGACGTGTCGACGGTTGCAGGCGGCAAGAATTGCCACATGGCAATGCCGGGATAACCAATGAAAGGCATCAACTTGTTACCAGCAGCTTGTCCTTGTGCTGTAAAAGCAGCTGACAACGTAGGGGGAGGATGTTGGATGTCAGCTGCTGCTCGAGCATTCACTGCTTTGATTTGCAGCTCCAACTTTTCTTTCTCTGCTCTCAATCTTTGCTTCTCATCACGAAGTTCATTTTTCTCAACCTACATGCATACTGAGCTTAGAGATCAAGGGATAAGTATATTCCAGTTTGCCTGTGTCTCAGATGTAAGTAAACTATTCAACATTGCAGCTATTATAACTATTCAACATTCAAGGTGGAAACGAGCTTGGGGAGGTCCCATGGGTTACAAATCTCACCTTTAATTCTTTGATTTTTTCCTTCAAATCATCCTCTGATTCTTTCAGCTTCTCGATTTCACATTGTAAATCAGTCACCATTCTGATAGCATCACTCAAGATGACAACCTTGTCTGTTTTGGGTAGTTTTCCAGGTTCCAGGACAGCAGATAATTCCAAGAACCTTCAAATCATTATAGATGATGAATTAGTACAAAGAGATTGAAGGCTAGAGCCATAATTGATAATATGATACCTCTCATTCAGCTTATCTCTCCTCAGTTTCTCTCTGCAGGCTTTGGAGGTTGATGCAGAACTTGTTTCAGCCTTGAGACTACATAGTTTTTGAGAATACATGAAATGATTAATTCGTTTTAGCCCAAGAACTTAACGCTTTTGAGTCTAGTGTTTATGCAATGGAATGCAACTAAATCAGGGAACATTCCACTTATTAACAGGGAATCTGGGCCCTGATCTTTTTATCAAACTCCCAAATATCATTTGATGAAAAAAAAAAGCACTAGCAAATTTATGTTAACATTTATAAGATCATAGAAAGTCACACTGTCCTAAACTTATATCTACTACAGCTACAAAGCGCCTAACAATTTTTCACCGTTGGATGTTTGAGAGAGAAATACCTTAAACTTATATCTACTACAGAGCATGCATATTTTTGAATCCGATCCTAACGGTTATTGAAGTGAGCTTGAATAATTTTTTGCCATGATGAGAATATGACTTTTCTCAATGTTCTCGTCTTCTTCTTCTTCATGATAGAGTTCTACAGCTACATAGTTCCAGATAAGGCTATGGCAATATCGCAACTATATCAACTGCTAATGGTGGCTTTTATGAAGAGACATTTCTTCAAGCTTGAATCCGAAGGGATTGGGAATGAGATAGCAATAATAAATTGTGCTAGCACATCATCCTCTAGCTAAACTCCCAACAGTCAACGCTTTAATTTCTATTTGTGGGTAATCCAGCAATTTCTTTCTAGATATAGAGTCAGGAACCCGTTGAAATAATGATACATTGCACCTTCTTGCAACATAGTCAACAGAAATGTACTTCACCTCGTTTAGCTAATCCAAATATATTCTTAAATATTTGACAGATCTCCAGCAGTACCCAATAAAAACTTACCGTTTCCGACCTACTTCCTTTAAGCTGTCTAGATCTTCATATGAGCAGTCTACCTCAAGGCTGGAAAAAGTGAATATCTAATCAGTTGCAATGAAAATTTGAGGTAAAAACAAACTCAAGACTGTCAAAGAAAAGAAGTAATACATAAAATGAATAAATTGTCCGAAGGTTTATCCTTTTACTGGAGAGTAAAACTGTAAGACCTTCGCTAAGTATGAAATGAAGGAGTGAATTTAGGCTACTCTACAGACTTGAATCGTCGTTAGCTGGTAATTAATGAAAACAGGAACTCTAAAATAGTGCATCCACCGAATTGGCAATTTTTTAAGCTTGACCAGAAACAGCATGAATCACCCCATAGGCTCAGGAGCCAATCATTACCTTTGACTGAGCTCTCTCATTGACGTCATATCTCCAAAACCAGACTTGGAGACAATAACAAGATCCATAAAGAGACAAAATAAATTATTTCCCACAAAAGGAAAAGAAAAAAAAAGAGACCCAAAATAGTTAAAGATCTAACGATTGTTCTTGTAGATGCTAATTTTCACCTGAAGTCAACTGAAAGAATATTACCCTACTGAGTAATTTATCTACCATCCAATTAAAAAGTAGAATAAGAGAGACTTATAGATCCAACAAGTCCACTTAATAATATTCAAGTGGGGTTATGGGAACTGGAATTCTTTGTATCTGCATCGGGAAATAGAATTAATTGATTATCAGCTTGGTCGCTAAAGATTCTCCGGTTAATCACATGCTATAGCATAGTAGTGAAGACCAAAGCAAAGTCTACAGCTAATAAATTTTGTTTCCATTACCAGCGTCCCAACACCCAACAGGACACTGCACACGATTCGGCACAACGACGACAACAACAACAGCAAAAACAAACTGATTTGTTCTGTCCCTAAAAGGGCATGGCACGGCATTTCAGCAAACAGTCAAGAGAAAGTAAAACAGGGGAAAACCATATATTTAAGCAGATTTTCTGTCTGGGTTTTGTAGGAACATGGTAACCAGAAACAGGGTAATAGGAATAAAGGGTGCACAAATTTACCCGTGATGGAACCAAGTAACAAAATCTCTCAAATTTTGAAGAAACCAAATTAGCACCTGTGTTTATTAGAAGGAAAGTTGATGGAGGGATTGGACCAGGAGAAACTGACAGACTGCGGCGGCGAGAAGGGGGCGCCGACGACGGGGAGATCCTCCATAGTAGAGTAATCGAAGAGCCAATTCCAGTTTCCTGCAGAGTCGTCCATTGGTGGTTTGAAGAAGTCGAGAAAGCTGCATGAACTAAGGAAGCGTTGCCATAATGGATGGTGTGTGTGTGTCTGTTGAGTGGAAAATAGGAACAGGAGGGAAAATGTGTGGGATCAAGAAGGTGTAGGCTCTTCCGGTGGTTGAAGTACTTGTGAAGGAGAAGTAATAATTAATCAAAAGAGAATATGAATATGAAAATGAGAGAAAAAAAGGATCATTTTTTGGGAATCGAATTTCAGTTAGAACAAGGAGGAAATGGTCGGACGATGATGTAATGAAAATGAAAGAGCCAACCACCCGGGACCTTTCAACCTGTCTCTTTCATCACATTATCCAATTTAAACACTTCCATTTTTTTTCTAAGCATTACAGTCTTGAGTGTTTCAATTTCACTGGGCTTTCCTGAAGGCCCAGGATAACAATGTTGCTTCGGCCCAACAAAATTTGGCCCATTATTCCTATGGAAAAAATGTTTAAATAAATGCTTAACAAAATAATTTAGCAAATAATACTCATGTTAATTATTTCTATTACCAAAAAAAAAAAAAAAAAAAAAAAAGGTGTTCCGCTCTGTAAATTTAGAGAGTTTGGGGGTGAAGAGGGATAAGATTTGAAAATAGAAGGGCACAAAAGAAATTTGAAAGAAATATGAACAATCGTGGGTGTTCCACATTGATCTCGGCACGTCTGCTTAACGTATCAGATTTTTACTATCTTCCGGGTATGAAGGAAAGATACCTTCGAAATATCGGGGAGGAAAAGAAAGGGTCTGAGTTTTGATTTCAAAGGAATCCAGAAAAGAACAAGAAAAAAGAGAGGGAATTAGAAAATATCAAGGGGAAATTCTGCTGATGAAGAACAAAAATAGGATTCGCAGGCCAAGAATTCGACCTCCAAAACGTCATAATTTTGTAAATATGACGAAGAGTTTGCGCATGAGATTGGTGTAATATGATCGATGTTTCATTTTGAGACGGTAATTCTCTAATTATTTGGTCGTCGGGAAAGTTTTCCAAGGAAGTGGTTCATTTACAGAGGGATTCGAGAGGGGAACCCTTAAGTGTTCGATGAAATGAGAAGCGAAGAATACGGATGGGATAGCGATTCAGAGAGAAATGGAATTGAGAAGAGGCGGTTATGTGGGTGGTTTAGTGATTCTCCTCTGTGCATTGGCAATTGTGAGCTCAGAGGGCAGGAGGAAGACGTTAGAAATGGTTATCGCCAATGCCGCCGATTGCCATTTCACATCCTCAGAGTTGGAAGGAGCTATGGTAATTTCATGCTTTTGTATATAATTTTGAACTTCTTGCTTTCAATTCAAACTAGAACCATGATTAGGGATGAGTGATTCGTACCTTTTTGTATCTGTTTTTGCTTCCTTTTCTGTTCATGGAGGATGATTTGATCGTTTGAATGAATGCATGCCAGCAGCTGTTCATCATCTGCAAAATAGAACAATATTTTGATGTAATGTTAGCGTGATAACAGGGCGAGAAGGCATGCACGAAACAATTTGTTCCTTGCATCCAGAAAGAAACCATGGATAAATCTATAGCAATTCTACCTCCTGAAATGAAACATGGCTTGTTGGATTGTTTAAGAAAGAGAAGTATGTTTTCTCGTGATTTATCTGATTCGGTTAGGAGATCAATTGAGTTCATTTTCGTAGAGTCCAATATTCACATGAGACAATTAATTAGATTGTTTCAAGGTTCATCACCACCGCACCCTACTGCAGCTCCAGCTCCATCTCCTGTTGCAGAATCACCGGCTAATTCTCCATTACTGTCTCCCATTCATGCTCCAATGTCGTCGCCGAGTAATGCACCAACCAATTCTCCTCCTGTCGTGGCCCCGGCCCCGTTGCCAGAACTGCTACCGCCAGTGGGCGACACTGATGTTTTGGATTCACCTCCATCTACTGTAGCTGGCTCACCACCTCTTCCACGAGCTTCTCCCAAGTCTCGCCCTCTAAAGAAGCATGAAGAAAGCCAGATGGGCATAATTGCTGGTATTGTAGCAGCTGGTGTGGGAGTTGTTCTTGTGGTTGCGCTGGTTTTGTTCTGCTGTCGTAGAGGTAAGGGAAGTAAGGTTGAGCCGAAGGATGGGCAAAAGAATGAGAAGCCTTTAAACAACATATCTTTGAGTGAATTACCAGCAGGTTCTTCACTGAAGGCATACAGTGTTGGAAATCCAGCAGCCAAAGAGTTCAACGCTAATAATGGAACTAAACCACCACCCTCTTTTGTTGGCAACTTAGCAGTGGATCCTGAAAACCATACCTATATGGCTGAGGGTCCAACATCTGATGGTAAATCATCAGCAATGCCGCCTCTAAAACCCCCTCCTGGAAGACCAGATGCTCAGCCTCCTCCTCCAACAGCACCTGCTGTGGCACCTCCACCCCCTCCGCCTGCACCCAGAGCTCCACCACCATCACCCCCGAAAGTTTCTCGGCCCCCACCTGCACCACCGGCAGCAATCCCTGGTAAACCTCAAGCACCACCGATGGCGCCACGTAAGGGTGGACCTAGTGGCTCAAGTATGGATCCTGATGCAGTAGGCCATAAAACCAAGTTAAAGCCCTTTTTCTGGGATAAGGTTCTTGCCAACCCTGGACATTCCATGGTCTGGCACGAGATTAGTGATGGATCATTCCAGTAAGCCTACTTGAATTCTTAGTTCTGAATAGTAATTACTATGCAGCAGAGGGATTTGATGTATATTACAAAATTGACAGATTCAATGAGGAGATGATGGAGTCCTTGTTTGGATATGCAGCAGTGGAAGCTAACAAAGGCAACCGCAAGAAAGATTTAGCTTCGGAACCTTCAGTACAGTACATTCAAATCATCGACCCTAGGAAAGCTCAAAACCTTTCAATTCTCCTACGGGCACTGAATGTGACAACAGAAGAAGTTGTGGATGCCATTCAACAAGGCAATCTCTCTGTTCTTGTGTTTGTGTTGTACTTGTGATTTGATAAGAGAATAAAATCTACAATCGGTTCAATTCATGAAACTAACAGAGGGTTTATAACAAATTATGTACCAGGAAATCCTGATCTTCCAGCAGAGCTCATGCAGACCTTGTTGAAGATGGCACCAACAGCAGAAGAGGAGCTGAAACTGAGATTATATTCAGGGGACCTTTCTCAGCTAGGTCCAGCAGAACGGTTCCTGAAAGTGTTGGTGGACGTTCCTTTTGCTTTTAAACGATTGGAGTGCCTTCTGTTCATGCTCTCATTGAGGGAAGACGTCGCTAGCATTAAAGAGGCATTCGCTACGCTACAGGCAAGTATTTTCAAATCCAAAATCAAACACAATCGCTTTATGAAACACAGCATGTAATTTACCCACTAGTTGATAAATGTTATAGGTCGCCTGCAAAAATCTTAGAAACAGCAGGCTATTTTTCAAGCTACTAGAAGCAGTTCTCAAAACTGGCAATCGTATGAATGTCGGGACGTACCGTGGCGGTGCTCAGGCGTTCAAGCTCGATACGCTCTTGAAACTGGCGGATGTTAAGGGAACCGACGGCAAAACTTCGCTCTTACACTTTGTCGTACAGGAGATTATTCGTTCGGAGGGCAGTCGAGCAGCCCGCTCTAATAGACGTAGCCGGAGTTCGTCCAGTATAGTTTCCAACGATACGGTTTCCGAAGACGTCGTCGACGGTTCTGTGGAACATCATCGGCGATTAGGTCTTCAGGTCGTTTCTGGTTTGATCACGGAGCTCCAGGACGTTAAAAAAGCGGCCGCCATAGATGCGGAAGGGCTAACGAGGACGATCTCGAAACTCGGCCAGTCTCTGCTTAGAACCAAAGGATTTATAAACGCGGAGATGGAAAGTTTGGACGAAGACAGCAAATTCCACCAATCGGTGTCGAAATTTGTGGAAGGAGCAGAAGCGGACATTTCGTGGATTGCAGGGGAAGAAAAGAGGATCATGGCACTGGTGAAGAGAACGGTGGATTACTTCCATGGAAATTCCGGAAAGGACGAAGGATTGCGACTGTTCACGATCGTACGCGATTTCCTAATTGTGTTAGACAAGACCTGTCAACAGGTCGAAGAAGAAGCTGCAGCTGCGGCAAAGCAAGCAAAGAATTCCAAAAAAGAAACTCCAACATCGTCGCAGCAGAATTCAGATCTACAGCAGCGGCTATTTCCAGCGATTGCAGAACGCCGGGTGGGCGAGGACTCAAGTTCTTCGGACGTCGACGACGACGACGATGGCAAGAGTTCATCATCATCAGCAGCAGATTAGATTTCACGACACTTTAAGTGTCTCAATTATATACGAATAGGAATTTTTCTTGCATGAAATAATATACTTTTTAGTCATCGGAAGAACCCAATTATTTTCTTTCGGATCCATGAAACCTTCAAGAAGATACATGAGCGAAGGAATCAACCTGTTGATATTAGCATAGCTAAACGATTCTTCCAATGTATAATTTCCTGGGTCCAATGAAATTCACAATTATAGAAAGAAATTCTGTCAAGGAGAGACTTTTTTTCTTTCGAACATCATTCGGTTATTAATATGACTGCTACTACAAACAAACAGTATTACATCTTTGATCGTAAAATATCGATTGCTTGTTGAATCCTATAAATTGCCTCGTCGGTGGGTCCTTTATATTTTAAGTTTTGTGAATAGGGGCAATGCTTAATAGAGAAGAAAAGAAGGATGATTAGCTTAGTTTTTGTCTGATATGCTTCACAAGAGGAGAAACGATACATCAAATCCAAAAGCAATTTCCACTACTCAGCAGCAGTGGCAGTAACGTAATAAGCGACACAAAACAAGCCATGAACGAAGCACAAAATCCCTCCAATCGACAGGAAGTGATGGTGTGTGAAGCCACAGGATGCTCGGGATTTGTTGTTGCCCAATGCTCCGATCACCAACATCGACATCGCCACCGCTAGAATTATCCTGTTTTTTTCAAAACCAGAACAAACCCAGTTCAGTGTCTTAGTTGTTAAATGAAATTTGATTTCAAGAAGCGTACAATACCAAGTGAAAACGAGGCAGGCGACGGAGATTTGCTTGTTTGGGGGTGATTTTTCGAGCGCTTCTTGCGAGCAAATGCAGTTACAGCCGCCGAGCAGGTTGGCGATTACGTGCGCTAATCCCAAAACCCCGGCTGCTGCTAATCCCAATCTGTAAGCTTGCGCGCTTGGGTCTCTGCACTCGAATATCCATAGCCGAAGGTTCTTCACCTGCTCAACAATCATGGCAGTAATTATGTTCGTGAAGAGATAGGGTGAGATCCTACCTACGAGTGGGTGGAGACCTTCACCTAATAGACGTGTATTAAAAATCATAAGGAAAAGCCCATAAGGAAAAGTACAAAAAAGGGCTAGCGATGGACTTGGATTGCTACAAATAGTATCACTGGTCCTCATCAGTGGCATTGGGCAATGTGGCAGCGAGGATGTTGAGTCCTAAAAAGGGTGGATAAGAGACGATATGCCAGCAAGGAGGCTGAGTCTCGAAGGGGGCAAAGACACTGGGCTCAAAAGGAGTGGATTTGGTGGGGTCCTACATCGATTGTAGAAAGGAACGAGTGCCCTCAAGGATGCTGGGCTCTAAAGGAGGTAGATTGTGAGATCTCACGTGGGGAGGAGAACGAAACACTCTTTAGAATTGTGTGAAAACAAACCTTGAGGGAAGTTCGAGAGGAAAAACCCAAAAATGACAATAAATATGAGCTTGAAATGAGTAGTAGTAGTACCTTGTTTTGTGCAATATCGGCTTCGATGCCAAGTAGGCCGGCGACGATGTCCATGGCCACCACCAACAAACATACCAACACGCCAACCAACTTCATATCCTTCTCTTCTTTGTATTAGACAGCAGGGGAAATGAAGTATTTATGGGCTTCAAAAAGCATGCATTTTTTGAGCTAAAAAATGCTTCTTTACCCACACATTACAAAGCTTTTAATTTTGGTGGTGTTTTCATAATGGATTCCTTTCATGGGAGAGCAAGGAAAGTAGGGCATCAACCAGCTCCTGCTGATGGACGAGAGGCCCAGTTACTTCTCTTGGCCCAACTTTGTGACATGATGCTTCAACCTTTTCCATTCTTATTTCTTGCTTAAGGCATAGGGTAATAGCCACCGGGGAATGCCTTGGGATACCAAATTTGAAAACTGTAGCATGTTTGTGCTAGAAGGTATGTTGCACGTGAGACAGGCTTTGCACATCAGTGGCACGATCGGTTATCGGGGCAAACCAACCTTCCTCCAAAAAGAATTGTGCTATGCCTCCCAATTCCTATAGATGGAAACAGCTACCTGGTGATCCCTTGGACGTTTGGCCCCCCAATTCATATAGATAGAAAGAGTTGTCGGGGCCCTTGATCCATATAGATGGAAAGAGCTGCCCGATGTTCCCTAGGTTACAACATGTCTAGCCCCCCAATTCTTATAGATAGAAAAAGCTGTAAGGGCCCCTGACCCCTATAGATGGAAAGAGCTACTTGGAGATCCTTAGGTTGTAGCACGTCTAGTCGTTAACTTCTTGTACTTGAGGAAAGAGCTGTCTAATGACCCCTAGATTGCAGCACATCTAGCCCCCCGATTCCTATAGATAAAAATAGTTGTCAGAGCCCCCGATTTCTACAGATGGAAAGAGCTATCTGGTGATCTCTAAGTTGTAGCACGTCTAGTCATTAACTCCTCGTGCCACTACCGCTGTTTCTAGAATCGACACAAGCCTCACCTGCACAAGTACTTACGTAGTGTAGTGTCTTATTGAAACTTTGAAAAGCTTAAGATTATTTTTTTCGACCAAGTAAAAAGTTTACGAGTATTTTTATTAATTTAACTTTTATTATTATTATTATTATCATAATATAATTTTATAGATATAACTTTTAGAAATATGAAAAATATTAACTATGTCGTAAATAAATAAATTATTATTACTTTGAAATTTGTCCAAAATACTTTTTTAAAAAATAAAAATAAAAATGGATGGCAAAACTGAAAATAAACGAGGTGGGCTGGGAATAAAAGGAAGACTCGAAACCACGTGGGTGTGGCCTTTGTGTTTACTACTCCTACACCCAACCGCCATGCATTATTCCCAATTTCCCTGTCTTTGTCGCTCTTTCATGTGCCATTACCTCCTTTTTTTATTATGTCTAATGCTTCCTTTGTAATACAAGCATTGCACGTAGAAAGTCATTACAAATCGTGTCGTATGAACTCTTTTATTCGTGAGTTTTCGGCCGAGACATGTCGGTACCTACCCACCGGGGTCCAAAAAAGGGCTATACTTTTCAGAGAGGGACACAAACAGCCTTGAATCATGAGGGTTCAAAAGTAAAGACCATAAATGTGAAGAACAGAGGGAGGGGGATCCCATCCTGTGATTTGGGATTATTACGTCCATACAAGGGCAATCGAGTCATTATGGGTGGGACTTTGGACTTGGGGAGTTGGGTGTAGGGTACCGTGCCCTACAAAATCAATACTTGTTTATTTTTCTTTTGGGGTCTGCGAGTTTATTATAAACTACTCTTTTTTTTTGGGGCAGGAATGTCAGTGGTGTTGCTCTCTCTGCGTGTCTCTATGGTTGTTTGTTGTAGTGCTGCTTGTTTCTTACAGCCGCGTTGAGAATCTTTATGATTTTGGGATCATTTTGTTGTGAATTTGTTGATTTCTGAACAACCCCATTTGCCTAAACACCCTGAATCGCACTCTGTTCTTCATCTTCTTCACTAACCCTTTCTCTTTTTTTGGGCGATGGAAGTCTGCTGCAATCTTGAAGTGGATATCAATGGCGAAGAGATTTTCATGGTGGATAAGGTAATTCAACGCTCTTTCTTTACCATTCCTTCATTTTAACAAACCCCTTTTGGTTCTTTCTCTTCGTTTGTGAATATTTGATCGGATTCTCCTTTGGTGTTCATCTTCTTCTTCTTAATTTTGTGTTGATTTATTCTGTTCTTATTTTGGGCTGCTTCTGCAGAACACTGTAGCTTCATATTCTGGCAGATTAAGCAAGTTATTTGGTAGATCAAAGGCTAATTTACGAAATTTGAAGTTGATATTCCAGGATTTTCCTGGTGGGGCAGAGGGTTTTGAGTTGATATTGAAGTTTTGTTATAACAATGGGTATGTCCAAATGAGTCCTTCGAATGTTCCTGTTTTGTATTCTGCAGCACAGTTCATGGAGATGAACTGTTCAATCTCAGGCACTCAAAATTTACAGGAACAGACAGAGAGATATCTTGATGATATCAACGAGTGGACTTGGTCTGAGCTTTTGAATGCTTTGAAACGATGCCAAGATTTGTCTCTTAGCCGCCCTTCAATTGTTCTTCACAAATGCTTAGACTCTCTTGTTGGAAAGCTGCATTTAGCTTTGGAAGAACATTGTTGTCCATCGACCTCCTCGTCCGATGGCTCGGCGTTACGGTTTTCGTGCGATACGAAAAGCACTGAAAGCTTGAAGACAGTGTTCTCTAATGGAGTGTGGTGGTTTGAGGAATTGTTACTCTTGAATCCTGACTTTGTTAAAATGATTGTGCCATCGATGCTCAAACGAGATTTTGACGAAGTAGTCATTGCTAGGTTCCTGGTTTATTACCAGAAATCAAAGATCTCGAACGCGTCGAGAGACGAAAAGCGAAAGATTATTGAGGTTGTCGTCGAAATGCTTTATACTCTCGACCACAATTCTGTTTCCTGCAAGAGTCTTTTCAGTATTCTTCGAGTTGCTTTGGGATTGAACATAAACAAATGTATTCGAAACAAGTTGGAGAAGATGATCGGAGCGCAGTTGGATCGAGGAACGTTGGATAATTTACTACTTCCATCTCGATCTGGGTCGAGCTATTTATATGATGTGAATCTCGTTCTAAGATTTGTCAAAGCATTTTTGCACGAACAAAAGAGTAGAACATCTCAAATGACATTAACAAGAGTAGCTACATTAATGGATTTGTACATGGCTGAAGTAGCTCCTGATCCTTGTTTAAAGCCTTCAAAGTTTCTAGCCCTTGCCAAAGCCTTGCCCGAGTATGCTCGACGCTCTCACGACGATATGTACCGTGCCATGGATATGTACTTCGAGGTAACGATTTGAACCCATATAGCTCTTTTCTGGTGTTATACTTAATTATGGACTGAGTCATGTTGGTTTACAGGTTCATACAGAAATTTCAGAAGAAGAAAGGATTAAGATGTGTTGTGCACTGAACTATGAGAAGCTTTCAGTAGAAATATGTATAAATCTTTCAAAAAACAGAAGATTTCCATCCAAATCTTCCATACAAGGGCTTGTTTCTGAGCAACTCAAGCAAACGGCTAAGAACTCTAAATCGATCACGAGTTTGCCTCGTAAACTCGACGAATGCGAGAACAAGAGTAGTAAGAGGGATGAAACGAGCAACCGGGTTATGTTCGATACCAAAAAGCTTGATTTTTCAGATGAAAATGAGAGATTGAAAGCACATATACAAGGAATTCAATGGAGAGTGATGGAATTAGAGCGTGTGTGTAAGAAAATGCATACTCAAATGGGTAAAGTCATGAAATCTAAAGTGACTAGTCATAGTCAGCTGAAATCTTTGCCTTGGCTTTGTTCATAGTGGCATTCCTGATTTGAATATTGTTGTTCTTATTGTACAAAGTGAGGAAATTATTGTTCCTGATTTGAATAGAGCTGATATTGTCTGTTTTTGTCCGTTATATATCACGGACAGTCTCACGATTTTAAAACGCGTCTACTAGGAAGAAGTTTCCACACTCTTATAAGAAATGTTTCGTTCACCTCTCTAACCAAGGTGGGATCTCACCATCCACCCCCTTGAGAGCCCAGTGTCACAATCGCACTCTTGATGACAGTGGATTTGCGATTGTGCAACACTCACTTTCCAACGACAAGTGAGCTAAGCCAATTCATTCTTGCGTCGCTACGGTCAAGCGACACATGCTCAAGCCTTTGGCCTCGGTTTAAGAGAAGGTTTTAGAAAACGAGGGCAGAGAGAGATTTTTGAAAGAGAGGTTATATAAGGCTGGCTCACATATATAAACTTGGGTAGGGAGAAGTTGACAACTAGTCATATCCCTCCTGTACCCCATTATGAGGCATTTCATGTCTAGCAGACATAGACATGATTTTTTTCGAAACGTCATACTCCTTAGAAATACAAAAGGAAAACACTATAACATGGAAAGACATAAAGGGTTTGGCTTGTCATGGGCATGTGGCCATGGGCAACACGCTTTGGACGAGCATGACCGTGACATCCAGCATCCTCGCTAACACACCACTAAATGTCTAGCTCTAATATCTTTTATAACAATCCAAGCCCACCGCTAGCAGATATTGTTTACCTTAGCTCAAGGAGAAGCTCATCTCTAGCAGCTCATACGAAACTATAAGAGCAACACGGAGTAAAAAATGTTTAAAGGAGTTTGGCTTAAACGCTACTCTTGTTGATATCCCATTTCCAAGGGCATTAAAAACGGCACCGACACCAAGTTTGTGTACAATATAGAGAAGAATCCGTTACGTTATTGAATCTCCTTATGCTTTCCATCACTCCCAAGAATATGTAAACATTTGAAGAACAACACAAAGGTATCTAATTTATGATGTTAATGGAAGTGCTTTAAGTGCAAGCAACATTGACTTTCACCATTCACAAAACCCACCACCTTTCAAATTGCAACGTTCAAGAACAACCATAAACATTAAATTAAACCCACTTTTTTTTTTTTTTTTTTTTTTTTTTTTTTTTTTTTTTTTNCTTTTGAGGAATAATATACTCTAAAGTTGCCCAAATGGCTTCTAACTTTGCCCTAAAAGGGAATAATTTCATTTCAAAATTGGTGGGTTTTTGTTTCAAAATTAGCCTTCATCTCAATTTGAATTGATACACAAGTCGATGTGTAATCATCTCCACGTGAACAATCAATTTCGTTGATATCAATTTGATATCAATTGCATCTGTTCAACTCGATAGACATATACACTAGAAAAATCACTTGTACAAACACGACCACTCGAAGAGTTAATTAGAAAAGGGTAAAATGGATATTTACTTATAATTATAGATTATAAAAATAATGAATATTTAAGTTTGGGCCGCCTAATTTGCAGATAGCTCAAAACAAAACCGTGGTGGGCTGCACCGTCTCACCGCACGGGCTCCGGTCCAAGCCTTCAAGTGTGAATGGATCCACCGAATTGAGCCCAAACTCGGCCCACTATGTTGGGCCCTCTAGTCCAGTTTCCTTATTAAAAAAACATTTTAAAATATCCACAGTGTTTTATATACTCCATAAAATATTAAAATACATACATTATCCACTCGAAAATAAGTACGGTTTTCCGACCAAGTTGATAAAGTCCTATTTCTATATAAATTTAAATATAGAAATAAATAAATAAATAAATTCAACAAGTCCAAAAAAAGAAAAAGCTTTTTCAAAATTTTAATATTTAAATTCACGGGTGGAAAAGTTAAAGCGTAAATGACGTGGAAATGTTGGAAACCGACAAAGACCTGTGAGTGCCTAATTAAGCACATGCTTTCTTTAATTAATCTATTTCTAATTGTAAGAATAACGTGTAATTAATCATCTAATTTATAAATTAGAAGCACCTAAATTGATTTAATTATGCGGTAATGAGTGATTTTTTAAATACTTTTTTAAATTAATTATTTATTAAATTTAGATCCAAATCTAATTTAAAAATTCACCTACTTTACTAAATTAGGCGTAAATATTAAATTTTATTTGGAAGGCGTATTAATGAAGTGTCGGAAAATTGAAATTCCGGAATTACTAAAAATAATTAAACAGACAAAATAATTATGGCAAATATCGTAATAAAAATTATGGGGGAAAATGTAGTGGAGAGAAATTGTGACGTGGCAATATATACAAATAGAAGTGGTGGGGACAGGGATGGACACGTCAGGCGTACCCAGAAACGTATGATTGCGTGTCACAGAGATGATTTTGCAGGTTTTTGGTTGTCGTTTTGTAGTGCGCGAATGGATAATAATAATAATAAATCATATGAAATAATGTATAACTATCACAAAAGAAAAATAAATAAATAAATAAATTATATTATACAAAAATATTATTAAATTTTTTTTTTGTCGCAAAAATAGTTGCTTAATACTATAATTTAAAATAAAAAATAGTCTTTATAAAAATAGTTTATCTATTTTTTTATCGTTTCTTTTATGGGTTCCCATCGACATATCTCAAACATCCATCCATTTGAATTTTTTTTTAGCATCGAGCATTTTGGTGTCCATGCTAAACATTTACGACCTACGTTCCGAATAGCAGATTTCATGATTCAATCTTCGCACATGAACTGGGGTGCAATACAGACAAACTCGTGCCGTTCGGTGCTATCCTTGAAAGATTCTTTTCAAACGAAGATGTTTGAGACACTTTATCTCGCGATGTTCCCTCATAGTGTGCCACAGAATAGCTCGCTTAGACCTAGAGTAGTGGAAAGCCAATAGACTTTCAAAATAAAAATTATATTTGAAAAAGAGTGTTAATGCCTTAAAATAAAAATTGAAACTCATATTATTTTCATCTAAAATTCTGTATTTATAAATATAGTTTTAAAAATAGAAGATTATTTCAAAAGTATGCACGTAGCTATGTTTCATTGTAACAACTTTTAAAATTTGACGAGTAATATTTATACTTTATAGGTTTTCGTGATTATTATGATTAAAGTAATCCACCCGAACATTCTCGTGTAAAGTCGTAAAGTTAATAAAAAAAATGAATAAATTAATTTTATTTTCGTATTTGTTTAAAATTTTAATCACATTTTTATTGAAAGTTTATGAATATTATTATTAGACTTTTAAAACTTTTTTGAAAAACGAGAAAAAAAATAATAAAAATTATACTTAGAATTAAATTGATTTAAATATCCTAATAGCATTTTATAGTGGGGACCATCACAGCCAGCTGGCTCTGTAGTCAGCAAAGTAAGACAAAAAAACAAAGATGCGAAACTGTAAATAAAAAAAAAAATAATAATAATAATACAGCCCTGTGAAATTGGAAGGCTTGTGGACCACAGCGGCGATCACAGCGGGCGAGTGACTTCATTTATGTAGTCGCGGGATGGGGTTTAGTACGGTAATTTCTTGGGGAGGAATCAAGTGGCTTAGCGAAGAGAGCCAAAGCTTATCAGTTATATCACTGCTATGGCCAGTGACAACTGGATGGGTAAGGCAAACAGCTGTACTACGCCACGTAGCAAACACCCATTGGCTGTCACTGGACCCCCACATCTCAGAACAGGGGACAGCTAGTACCAAGCGCCACTATCACTCTGCAAAGCTTCTTCCAGCTGTTTGGGCCAATAGTAACGGCTACATTCTCCCTTTTTTCAAAATTCTCGCTCTCGGAAATTTAAATCCGACGTGGCGTATTCGAAATACGTGGAATATTCGATTTAAAAAAAAAAAAAATAGGGGTGGGGAACAATAGTATGATATTGTCCACTTTTAAGCATAAGCTCTCATACTTTCCTTTCGGTTTCCCCAAAAGATCTGATATCAAGGGAGTTAGTATTCCTCACTTATAAACCCATGATCATTCCTCACTTATAAACTCATGATCATTCCCTAAATTAGTCAATGTGGGACTTTCATCATCCAACACCTCCCCTCGAACAAAGTGCGCCTCCCCTTAATCGAGGCTCGACTCCTTTAGAGTCTTAGTCATTTTTTACTGCATTCGAGGAGGCTTGATTCCTTTTCTTTTGAAATTCTTTGTTAGATATTTGAAGATTTACCAATCTATTGGCACGACTAAGTTTAGGGCATGACTCTGATATCATGTTAAACGAACACGAACCCTCCTTTTCTTTTGGAATTCTTTGTTAGATAATTGAAGATTTATCAATCTATTGGCACGACTAAGTTTATGGCATGACTCTGATATCATGTTAGACGAACATGACTCTTCACAATGGTATGATATTGTCCACTTTGAGCATAAGCTCTCATGGCTTTGCTTTAGATTTCCTCAAAATCCCTCGCACACCAATAGAGTTAGTATTCTTCACTTATAAACCCATGATCATTATTTAAATTAGCAGACGTGGAACTTTTATCATCCAATTGAGAGAATTTGGAGCTTGTGTAAGAAGCCAGAGGAAAATCGGCTATAAATACACTGCCATGGATTACTGCACAGTAGAAGCTTCAGCTCAGCTTATAAGCAGTGTCCATATCTGCTCTGTCCATGGCTGCTTGTGTGTCTTTTGCTTGTGTTCTTGGCTTCTTTCTCTGTTCTTTAATGGCGGGTTCCATCGAATCCAGAAATTTTCATGACCTGTTCCAGCCAAGCTGGGCTTTCGATCATTTCATCTATGAAGGAGAGCTTCTTAAGCTTAGACTCGACAACTCTTCCGGTACTTTAGTTACTATATTAAATTCTTCTCTGGTTTTCGTTTTCGAGTTGCTGATTCTGAGAATTTCCAGGTGCTGGGTTTTCGTCGAAGAACAAGTACCTGTTTGGGAAGGTCACCATTCAAATCAAACTCATCGCCGGTGACTCTGCTGGAACTGTTACCGCATTTTATGTATGTTCTTAATCAAATCATTGAAATGGGTTAATGATTATCTTGAAATGTGATGTAATCATGTGTCCGTGATGATGCAGATGTCATCGGAGGGCTCGAATCACAACGAATTCGACTTTGAGTTTCTGGGGAATACGAGCGGCGAACCTTACTCTGTTCAAACCAATGTGTACGTTAATGGCGTGGGGAACAGGGAACAGAGGTTGAACCTCTGGTTTGACCCAACCAAGGACTTTCACTCCTATTCCATCTTCTGGAACCGTCGACAAGTCATGTAAGCAATCTTCCTTGGCCCATGTTTTATGGTCTCTGCTCGACAATGTCGGGGTGGACCATTTTTGCTTTTGGATGTTTGTGTCGGGGATGGGGTCACTCGCTACAAAACAGAGCAAAACAGAGAAAAACAGAGCAAAACAGAACAAATTTCGGTTCCATGAAAAAAGGGGCATTGAATTTCGTGCATTTTGATGATTTTTTGTATCTTTGTGAATTTTGGTCAGTTTCCTCGTGGATGAAACTCCGATCAGAGTTCATTCGAATTTGGAGCACAGAGGCATACCCTTTCCGAAGGATCAAGCCATGGGTGTATATAGTTCAATATGGAACGCCGATGATTGGGCAACGCAGGGTGGTCGGGTGAAGACAAATTGGGCCCATGCGCCGTTCATAGCATCATACAAAGGCTTTGAGATCGACGGCTGCGAGTGTCCAACGACGGTTGCGACGGCGGATGTTGCTCGGAAGTGTAGCAGCGATGGGGAGAAGAAGTATTGGTGGGACGAGCCGACAATGTCTGAGCTGAATCTGCACCAAAGCCATCAGCTGGTTTGGGTTCGGGCTAGGCATATGGTGTATGACTATTGTACGGACAGTGCGCGGTTTCCTGTTACTCCTGCTGAGTGCGTTCATCACTCCCACCGCCATTGGTGATGGAAGAAATGGGACAGTGCTTACCAAGAAGAAGAAGAAACATGTGCTCCATGTTTTGCTTTTGAAGTTTATGATGGCCATAATGTAATATGAAGCAATGATGGTTTAATGTATGAAATGATTAGCATTTTTTTATCCTTGTGGGGGCCCGATGATCACGAGACCCGTAGAATTTTTACGTTCGGTAAGGTGTTGGGTGATATGATGTAAACTTTTTCGACACATAAAAGCAAAAAACAAACAAACAAACAAGTGAAACGTCACCATCTCAAAATAATTACGGATATAAAATCGATCCTGTTGATATCAATTATTATTAGCATAGATTTGAAATCAAAATCAATTAATTACCGTCGTTACAATATTATTATTAGATGTAATTATATGGTCGGTATAAATTTCAATTGATTTATACATGTTTAATTTTGTTTTTTAGAGATAATAAGGTATTTCGAAATGAAGATAGGGAAGACTAGACCACCACCATTACGTATTCAAGAGTTCCATAAGCCTCGGGGAGGTTTATAGTGTACTCTGTTCAAGAAGAAGATTGTTAAGGATTATTGAGAGTGAGTCCCACATTGAATAATTTAGTGGAAGATCATGGGTTTATAAGTGAGAAATACTATCTTCATTGATACGAAGCCTTTTGTAGGGGACACGACTATTATTGTTATCCTCAATTTTTTTTTTTTTAATTAAAATATGGAAAATTAGTTGTCTTATTTTGAAAAATTAATTGGGCCTTGGATCAATCGGCCCATACAATAAATAACAAAATTCACAATTCACAAGTAGATCCGTTAATTTAATTGGAAGTGGTACTTTTGGGGCCTAGGGTTCCCCGTTCGTCCGCTTTGTAGTCGTCAACGCGACCGTCTTTTGTCTCTGGCTGGCACTTTAGAATCGGAATGTCTTTCCTTTGTTCGACGTCGCAAATTTAGGAACTTCTTCTCACCGCAGAAAAGGAGGTAATTTTCTAGCTTTTTTTATTACAAAAATTCTGATTCTTTTTAGCTTCAAAATAGTGGCTGCTTTGTTCATCACTGTGAAATGAAAAGTGGGCCTTTCTGTTGACTTCTGTTGTGCAAAGTTTAAGAGATCAGCAGAATGTGGAATTTATGGATTTTGTGTTGTTTTCCCCCTTTTTTCTCCTGAAGCTTGTGGTTGAGCTAAAGGGTTTGTGAAATGCGATCCTGGGTTGAAAAGAGGTCGTAAAAATCAAATGGTGTTTTGACTTTGCAGGCATGGATTAACTAATGTATGCAAGGGGGATTGTCCTTCCTCTTTAATTATAGATGCCATCGTTTTCATTTCCGTTTGCATTTTTTAAAGGTGTTTTTAGAATCTACGCTCACCGGCAGTTTCCCGCTAGTTTCATTTTTTTTTTTAGAAGTTAATCGTACGGATTCACTATTACATGTTTTAATGAACGAAAACGCTACTGGGTAGTGTTTCTTTTACAATTTTAAGGATCAAGTGACTTGATTAATGTGTTCTGTTGCCCGGGTGTCAATGTCAACCTCCACTTGGTCGTTAGTTCTTGACATAGTGAAATTATAGCTGGGACTGGGATCAGCTTGTTTACTGCAATATACACGAATCACCAGTTCAATTTGGTGGAGAACATGAATCTTGTGCACAATTTAACTTCGTTTTATTTTGTTCTGTTCCTTTTTTGAAGCGCTGTAGTTGCAGTCAACATTATGTAGTTTAGGAATCAGTTAGTATGGAGTACACTAATGAGTGAAAAGTTAAAAATTGTGTTCATAGCATTTTGCCACATTAGCGGCGGCCACCTTCATGATGTGCGACTGTTGTATTTTCAATGAGCATTGGGTGGCAGCAATCCCCTGATAGGAATACAATTTTGGTACTTTTAGGATATCACTAGATAGGGGCGTTGTTATGGGGTCTAAATAAATAGAGGAAGTGGGCTAGGTGAATGGTAGGCATTTATTTTTGTGATCGAATTAGGACTTGAGAGATATATCGAAAGGGGAGGTTCATAGTACCTCAAATACTTGGGGGAGTTAGTTTGTAATTCCATTATCTTTCATTTTCCAATACATTTGGGTTCTATCATGCCCGTTTTTCAGTTTGGACTCGACTGAAATTTGTTGGGTACACATCCATAGCATGAGGAGTTAGAATGGGACAATTGAATGATTTGGAACTTAGTTATTTTTAGGAATAACAAAACATACATATTGGGATCGTAATGTTACCTTTAAATTCAAAAGTTTCTCTATTGCTAAAGAATGAGCATGTCCTTGGGTCATCATAGAAATGAAGATAGGGTTGATGAGGGAACAAACGAAGAAACTTCATTTGAGTTTTTTTTCTTTGTTCCCGTTCATTTGCATCATGTACACGTGCTCTGTAGCATGATGCACATATGGCCTGGAAAATGATTTGTCTACTGATTTTGCTTTATTTGTGCATTTGATTGATTGCTTATAGTATGAAAATTGAAATCATCTTATAATGGTGACAGGTTCTTTGTGGTCTTTCTTATTTGTTCAGTCCAATCTATTTAATTCTTGGATGCCTAAATTAGAAAAATTACAAACTAGACGGCCTGGATCTTTATCCGTGGCAGAGACTCTTGCAAAATGGAAAGATTACAATGATCACCTCGACTCATGTAATGATGAGGCGAAACTCACTCGTAGAGTTCCAGCCAAGGGATCGAAGAAAGGCTGCATGAAAGGTAAGGGAGGGCCAGAGAATATGCGATGTAATTACAGAGGAGTTAGGCAAAGGACATGGGGGAAATGGGTTGCAGAAATTCGGGCACCGAAAAGGGGAAGTCGGCTGTGGTTAGGTACATTTCCAACTGCCATTGATGCGGCACTTGCTTATGATGAAGCTGCAAGGGCCATGTATGGGACTTCAGCTCGCCTGAATTTTCCCAATATCTCAATTCCAACCTTGCTAAAAGAAAAAGAATCACCACCAACAAAGGAATCTCCTTCTCCTGAAATCAAGAGGTCTTCAATCTCTTCTTTAGGGTCAACTTCACTTAGTCTGAGTTACGAGTCCACAATAACATCAGATCACTCTGAGGAAGGTGCAGCCGAAGATGTGTAACCAGCTATAGCCTTTGACCATTGTAAAGTTTATGAATCGGAGAATCGAGGCCAGGGATCGATTTTTTTGGACAATTGATGTAATTTCCCTTCTGTGTACAAGTATATGTGGGAGGTAGAGATGATTGTAATTTTTTTTTCTTTGTCCGTCATAAGTACATGTAGGGTTCTAGGAAAGATGAAGTGGGGGTGAAATATTGAAACCACTAGAACTTTTCTAATTGAACCATTCCTTCCTAGTGAGAGAGGTAGGGTTGTATTGGAGGGTAGATTGAACTCTGATATGTGTGCTTGTTACTTGTGTAGTGATCCATGTAGATGCTTTATGTTTAATTTGTTTTAGTGGTTCATATTTCTGTGCTCTAATCAGATACATTGAAGCTAAGGATAGTCATATGGTATGATGTAACAGTCACGAGATTCCTGAACCGGGTTCAAACTTCTTAGAGCCCTATGACAAGCCCTTGGAAACTTATTAGAAGATCGTCTTTCTCTTTGAAACAGGGACATGATTCTCTTTGATTCTTCTATCTTTAAAAAGCCGAGTCTCGTTCTTATCTCTTTGAAACAGGATAATTAGATACATTGAAGCTAAGGATAAGCATATGGTGTGACGTAACAGTCACGAGATTCCTAAACCGGGTTCAAACTTCTTAGAGCCCTATGACAAGCCCTTTGAAACTTATTAGAAGGTCGTCTTTCTCTTTGAAACAGGGACGTGGTTCTCTTTGATTCTTCTATCTTTAAAAAGTCGAGTCTCGTTCTTATCCCATCCACATGTGTAGACTATTATCTTCTAGTCTTTTAACTTTATTTGAGATTTAGATTGTCAAAAGCACGTGGGTTGTAGAGGACTCCGACTCTTTGCTTGTTTTGAAGTGTCATCGCATGCCATGGAATGAAATTGACCATTCAAAAAAACAAAACCCAATTGTTATTTCAAGAACAAAGCAAACCAGATGAAAAGCTTATGACAATCTCTCCCATAAAAGTAAAACTCAGAAACTTTAAAATACATGAAGAACATTCAGCTTGCACGAAGAACTACTTGGAAAGAAGACGGTGCAGAGCGTTGGTATCCACTTTTGGGCATTCTTTACTGAAGTATTTGGTAACAACGTTCGAGTCCAAAAGCTCAATGATGTGCGTAGAATTTACACATCGAGGCGTCTTGTATTGGCTCATTGAAGCTCCTCGATTCAGTGCCTGTGCCATGAGTTTCTCAAAAGTTCCAACCTTTACAATCTTTATCTCCAATGGATTGATACACTTCTCATGAGATCGTAGATAGCGGTACGGTCCATTAAGTGACTCTTCAATGGCGAAGCAGCAATCCTCATAGATTGAGGATGGAATAGAAATTCCCCCCTTAACGTGAATTTCCCAGTACAACACATAGTGTCCAGGAAACTTGGAGCTATCCGCATGGCTAGTGTAGTCAGCAATGGCCGCCCCAAATGGGCTCAAAAGACGAGCTGCTTCTTGTACAGCATCATGAAGCTCTGCTTCATCTGTTTTCTCAATATCAAGGCTCAAAACAACGTTTTTCCTGCATACAAAACTAAAATTTGGAGCTTTGTTCTTAAATCCTGTCACACGAAGAATGTCCCCCATGCAATAACGGTAGAGCCCTGCAACAGTAAACTTATTCATGAACTAAATCAGAACTCCCAAGAACAATATTGAAAAGAAGAAGACAGACAGACAGACTTGCCAGCATAAGTAGTGATGACAAGCTCATATTCATGTCCTAACTTGACATCAACAAGATCAACTAATTCTCGGCTTACTTCTCTACTGGATTTCGTCCTGTCGATCGGCAGGAACTCGAAATATGCCATGGTCGGGATTAAAGTATAGGAGGTTCGATCAGGGCTACACAATGGATCTAAGTTTAACCCAAGGAAGCATTCTGAAGCACCATAATGGTCAGAAACAATAGGAAGGTGATTACTGTAGTAATTTAGCTTGGGAAGGTACTGTGACATGCTTCCTGTCACAATAGCATTAATGTATTTGGCGTTCGGCCATAGCCTTGATGTTCCTTTGCTACATTCAGCTTCAATAAAATCTGCAAGTTGAGCATTGGGGTTTAGAATGTTCATAACAGCTTCTCTCACTGATGGGTCTGTAATTTTGGTGTTCAAGGTTCCTGCTCTTATATCACTAGCCAAAACAACCCAATGATCTCGAGGAATTTAAGGACATGGATTAAGGTTGAGGCAAACAGAGCACCAACTCGAAACACTATGTCGTTCTGACACAGCCCACAAAGCAACTGACAGTACAGGCTTTGGTTGGAGTCTGTGCAGAGAATGATGTCTTTAGGACTTGTATTATTGAGGTTTGCTCTCTTGCACAAACTAGTAGTTGCAGTGTGAGCAACAATTCCAGATCTTGTCTTTAACTCAACCTTTGCAAACTGAAAGTGCATTCCTTTGCCTTTGCCCACCAAACTATTTGGAAACAGCTGCTTCATTCTTGGCATCACATAGTCAAAAAATGATAGCCTTCTCATGAACTCTTCTTCATACATTGGAATCAACTTGGGCTCTCCACCAGATGTCCCAGAGCTGCAAGAAACCATTGATTTTAGGCATGGAATTGAAACGCATCAAGAGAATAAGAAGTGTACCTTATAAAGAACTCTGTGATGGGGTTTGTGCATAGGATTGGGGAATCATCGCCGTTGGCTATACGATCTATATAAGGTCTTAATTGTTCGTATGAGATGGGCGGTATAAGGTTCTTGAAGGTTGAAAGCTCGGTAGAGCCATGGAGGCCATGTTGTTGCAAGTATTCGACATCAGCATTTTTTTGACAGAATTTGAGTTAGAATTTATCGTTGGATTTGGCTGGCATGTGTCGTGACATCTTCAATATGCTGTAATGCTTGCTTATCTCTTTCATCAACCTGTGCCATTTTTGTAGGTTTTGAAGCTTTTTTGGTTGCAGAGAAGTAATAATCTGTTCCTCTTTCCCTATTTATTTTATTTCTATGCACGGAGGACATGATAGAACAACTATGTAATATGTCACTGCTAGTAGATATTGTCTTTCGTGAGATTCCACATCAGTTGGAGAGAGGAATAAGTGCCACGCTAGATCCTGAAGAGGGTAGATTGTGAGATCCCACGTCGGTTGGTGAGGAAAACAAAACATTCGTAATATGAAAATTTCTCCTTAGTAGACATGTTTTAATTTTTTTTTAAAGAGAACTCTGAAAAAAAAAATAAATGACAATATCTGATGGCAGTGAACTTGAACTTGGGCCGTTACAAACGAACACTAGCTAGTTGGACAATATAATGATATATGATATTATCTAAAGTCGAACAATAATGGTAAGTATTTTTTTTGTGGCTATTTTTGTGCAATAGGCAATAATTGATTTTATCAAGTAATAAATAGAGACTCTAACATTGGTTCAAATAATAAATGTATCCTAACTAGAAAATTGTGTAAAATTTAGTCTGAAATAAAATGAATTAATATCAAAATTAAATCTAAAATAAAAATTATAATAAGACTGTCGTTTGAGCCGAGTATTAGTGGAGGACCATAGACTTTTAAATCCACAAGTATCAGTGGAGGACCAAGAAGAAATTACTCGACCCGACCATAGACTTTTAAATCCACAAGTATCAGTGGAGGACCAAGAAGAAATTACTCGACCCGACCCGTACATCAGTAACAGTCACAATTGTATTGTTGAAACTTTCTTGAACATAAATAACAGCTTTTGGTATTTTACACATAATTTTTATGGGATATAATTGTCACTTTCTCATGTAGTCTCTCGTCCACTATCAAGGCACGTTTACACTACCTCCCTATTTCTACACACAATAATGAACCTATCTACTTATGTTTTCCAGATCATCCCCCGTTTCTACCCACAATAATGAACCTATCTACTTATGTAGTCTCTTATCCTCTCTCAAGGTAGATTTACTCTACACATAGTAGTGGTGTATCATGTTACCTATTCATGTAGTCCCTCATCCTCTCTCAAGGCGGGTTTCGAACCTCGACCCATTTGTGTACACACAATAGGAGTCCTTTGCTTGAGCTAACTACCCATATAATCCTTAGTCTCTTTTTTAGATTGGTTTAACGGGATCACAACATTAGCCTTGTCCTGACCCTGCACTCAATAGTAACTCAAGTGGCTTCGAAGTTTTGTTAGCTTTAATCATATTTAGATATCGTGGTAGTGTACTATGTTTTCAGGGGCTCACCTGATAAAAGAAAGTTCAAATCTTAATAATGTAAGGTTCAACCCTTTATTTCAATTTATAACGCAGCCCAAAATCATTATAGCAACAGAACCAACCCAATGCCCACATAGGAACACTAATTTTTAAAGCCATTTCCAGTTCCAGGAAACGCAAACAAGGCACAAAAATCAGCAAACAAAGGGAGCATTGACGTGACAATCACTGCAGTAGAGGCCAGGTCTCTGAGTGAAGCCTTGGCGTTTCAGCATTTTCCGAGCCGTCAAAACAAGCTCCTGGTTGGTGATTGGCCCATCAGATTCCTTAAGTATGGTCTGAATGGCATTGCTAAGAGCTCCATAAGCGGCAGCAGCATTTCCAGAAGGCGTGGCATCAGCAGATGTTTGGTCAGTCTGGCAGCCACTGATGAGGATCCCACCATCGGGAAGTGTCCGCTTGAATGATCCAGCATACGCCTCTGTTTTACAGCCCACTTCAGTTTTCAACGCAGGTTTCACATAATCTTCATCCTTCTCATCCAGTTTTTGTTTCAGAAATTCTTGAGCCAAATTGCCAACCATTCCAAACAACCCTTCTCCTCCAGATTGTCCCTTGTCACCATCACCACCACCCCGGAGTTTGTCCATGATCACCTTCATAAACTTCTTCACCTTGGGGCTTGAATCTTCCCCAAATAAATCGAAAAGGGTCGGCCTCAATTTCCCCACATCAATGTCATCCTTCCCAGTTTTATGCTTCAGAATGTCTATAAGAGTGGGGAGTGGTAACGATCTACTCTTCACATTGACTCGCTCCCCATGTGAAAGCTCCACCTCTCTGGCTTGCAATTCGTCCTCGTTCGTCGGACGATCATCGCGATGGTGATGGAATGCCGAGGGAACATGAATCCCTCGTGATTCCAAAGCACCTTCAACGCTTTGATGCATAAAGTTCCTGAAACCAAAGTGGGAGCTATTTCCTTGTCCTTGTTCTTGGCATTTGGTGTTGGTACTCTCTCCTATTTGCTCCTCCGCATCGTCAATAAGACCACCACTGTGGCAAGAATCCGATACGATTGTTAATCGGCATCCCTGCGGAACCTGATCTACCAACTCCCTGAAATCGTCATCTGTTCGCACAATAAAATGGAAAGGAATTGAAGCATTACCCTAATCAGATTCCAAAAATCGGTAAAATTAGGGCAAAACGTATAGATAGAACAGAGAGGAGAAATGGCGGACCAGTGATGAGGTTCATATCGCAGGGAGCAATGCACTCGTCGTAGCCGGTGTCGTCATCCTCGCCGGTCTCGGCAGGGAGACGAGTGCCGTGGCCGCTGTAGTGGACGAAGAGAAAGTCGCCTGGATCGGCGGATCTGACGAGACGGGAAAGGGCAGAGCGGATGTTCTTGCCGGTGGGTTGGGTGTAGGAGTCGTCGGTATCAATGAGGATGTTGATGTCGTCGTCGGAGAAGCCGTAACGGTTGATCAGACACTGATGCATCCGATTGACGTCGTTGATGCATCCTTTGAGCTCCGCCTTAGTTCCTGGGTAATTGCATCCGATCAACACCGCCATTTTTCCCATTCTTACAATTCTATTACAAAACTTCTCTTTCACGATTTGCTTTTTTTTTTTTTTTTTTTTAATTTTTTAAAATTGAATTAGTTCATTTATTTATATTTTTGTTTTTAATAAAAATAGAATGCAAGTGCTTATTTATTTTTAAATATTTAATTAAAATTTTAAGAAATGGTTAGGGAATAAATAATAATAAATATGAAATTAAATAAAAATGAGATAAATATATATATATATACATATAATGGAATCGTAGTATTTTTAAAAATTATCAGTAAATTGGGTTAGTTCCATTCATCCAATCTAGTTTTAAAACCTAACTGAAATAAATTCATAATTCAACTAACGAACCTATAAAGTTCATAAACAACTAAAATTGTTCAAGTTAAATTAGTTTGATCGAATTCTTCAGATCATCGAGCTTCTTGAATACCCTTCTTCGCTCCTCTTAATAGAGATTATGGAGATCGAGGTTCTCGTAGTACATTGATTGTGGTATGATATTGTCCACCTTGATCATAAGTTCTCATGGCTTTACTCTGGGCTTTCACAAAAGGCCTCATACCAAGTAGTATTACTCACTTATAAACCCAGGATCATTCCTTAAATACTTATAAATCCATGATCATTTATTAAATTAACCAACGTGAGACCCACTCCCAATAATTCTCAACAATCCTCCCCTAGAACAAAATACACGATAAGCCTCCCCTAAGGCTCGTGATCTTCCACTAAATTAACCAATGGGACTCATTCCCAATAATCCTCAATAGATTGTACATTCATTTGACTTTGGAAGTTTGGACTTATGGCTGCATTTAATCAACATCGAAATGCGGCCATTAGACGCTACTTCCTCTTAATTGGTATCCAAATTATGCGACGAAAAAAGTCGTAAAATATTTGAATTTGAATAAGTCGTAAAATATTTTTAATTTTGGTCATTTATAATTTACAAACTAAACTTCTTGACTAAGAAAACAAAAATAAAACTAAAAATATTGAAGAACACATAGAACAAACACTTGGCCATGTCTTTATTCATTTCTATTTTGGAGTAATCGATATAGAATACACCACACCGACAGACACTTGACATGAAAATGGGAAACCCAGAAGCTTCCTGTTCCTCACCAGACATGGCGGCCGGCCGCCGTGGTGTGGTTTGTTCTTGTTCTTGTTCTTGTTGGTAAGGAGAAGGCATCAAGATGCTTTAAACTCCTTTTCCAAAGCGTCATCAAGCCAATACAGAGACTCTTCCATCAATTCAGGGCTTAATCTGAACATCAAAACGCAAAACTCCATTTGATTCAAAGCGCCATCGCCATCCAAGTCCCCTTCCCTCATCATGCTCACAAGCTCTTCCTCTCCCATATCCCACAAACCCAAAAGGGAAGAGTTTGTCCTAAGGCTCTCTAAAGTGATCACGCCCTTCTCTTTGTCCATCAGCATCTGAAACCCATTACAGAGCTCGTTTATCAGCCCTTCTCCTCCCAATTTCTCCGCCATTACCGGCAGCAGATCGTGGAAACCACCACCACCACCACCCTTTCTCGCCATTTGAGCTCAATTAAACAGAGCAGAGAGGTTTGAATTGTGAAATTGGGTGCAGAGGAAATGCAATTTATAAGATGAAAAGAAGAAAATACGGAGAAATTGGGATATGGGATATGGAGAGATGCGATCGGTTCAGCATATGACAGCGCAGCGACAGAAAAGACTCTCTCTCTCTCTCTCTGGTTGCCCAACCGGACTGCCATTGGCAATTGCACCTCGCCTTCGTAGAAGCTTTGACAAGGCTATTCTTGTCATTTTCATTCCATGCATGGATGGGCCTGTTGGTCAACCCCATCCAGGCAACGTCACCCCGATTAAGAATCGTTGGAAGGGGGTCCCACGTTGATGCCTTTTGGAGAAGTCCAAAGCAAAGCTACGAGAATTTATACTCAAAGGGAACAATATCATATTATACCTCACATAAATTTCATAAATTTGCGACCTTTACAACAACTAACCATGGTTAAGTATAATCAAAAGAGAGAGAGGGTTGGATTAAGAATAACATTTTGGAAGTTGCCAAGAGAGTTCCTTGAGGATTCAAGGAATGAAATCATGGATTTATTAAGTAAGAGAGAAGGAATGAATGAAGGGATGAGAAGACAAAGAAATTGAATAATAAATTTGGAGGTGTTCAGATGTGTGGGAACACGTCTTATTTGAATGGATCATTGAGAGGAATCGTGTTGCCATATTGCCCGACTTTGTGTACTTCACATGTTGGAGGCTCCGCTTTTGGTGCTGTCTGTAGGCTGACACGTTTGTGTTCATTTTGGATAGGGAAAGTGCAGGTACAACAACAGGATCTGTGCAGTTCACATGTTTTCATAAGGAAAAAACAAAAAAAAAAGGTTCAAAGTTTAGGAATTCAACTCGGTGGAGGCTGTTTATACCCAAAGATATGTTTTTTTTTTTACTGTTGCTTTGATTCTAAGAAACCCAAAGATAATTTCTCCATGTATCTATACAATATCTTCTTAGGTTCGGGTCTAAGAAGCTGGAATAGTCTAAGCCTACTGCTAACGATTTTCTTTTGGGTTTTCCCTTTCGGACTTCTTCTCAACCTTTTAAAACGTGTTTGCTTAGATATTGTCTTTTTTGGCTTTTTTTTTTTCTTTTGGGTTTCCCCTTTAAAGTTTTAAAACGCATCTACTAGGGAGAAGTTTTTACATCCTTATAAAAAATGATATCAGAGTCAGATACAGGTGGTGTTCCAGCTCATTGGACCTCGAAGGGGGTGGATTGTGAGATCCCACATGGAGCGAGAAGTTCCAGCTCATCTAGTAAGAAGCTGGTTCAGGTCCTAAGAAGCCGAAATAGTCTAAACCTCATGCTAACAAATATGATTTTTTTTTTTTTGTTTTCCTTTTCGAACTTCCTCTCAAGCTTTTAAAAGTGTTTGCTTAGATATTGTCTTTTTTGACTTTTTTTTCTTCTGGATTTCCCCTTAAGGTTTCAAAACGCATCTACTAGGGAGAAGTTTATACACCCTTATAAAAAATGATATCAGAGTCAAACACGGGCGGTGTTCCAGCTCACTGAGCCTCGATTAGAGAGAGAAGTGAGTGTCAGTAAGGACGATAGGCGCAAAAGGGGTAAATTGTGAGATCCCATATCCGTTGGGGAGGAGAACAAAACATTGTTTATAAGGGTGTGAAAGTATCTTCTTAACCGACCATTTTAAAAACCTTAAGAGGAAGTTCAAAAGGAAAAACTTAAAGAGAGCAATATCGATCAGCCATAGACCCGAGAAAGCTACCTTTTCCTATTCAGATGGGTCCACAAGAGCTATCTTTTTCTATTCATAAGGGTCCGAAAACAGCGTCCGTTCATACAAAAAAAAAACATCCTCAACAAACCCAAGACAGAGTCAAGATAGGGCAAAACTAGGGAAAGTGTTATGTGGGCTTGAAGAATCATTTATTGGTATTTATGGAAACATTGATTGATATTGATTTTTGAAGACGGCAGTGCCACCAAAGACTTCATATTTTTAGTCTTCATATTTTTACATCTTCTCGGTCTAAACTAACATAATTTGGTAAGAACATAACTCTCTAAGGTTGTTCATGGACACAGGTAAAGTGTTCAAGGAACTTCCCTTAATCTCAGAATAAATCAATGTTTTTAGACGAACAAAAGACATGCTTAGCGAGGCTCAAGTAAGCTATAATCATTACTTGCAATTTCTTGCCTAAACTCAGAAGAAGAGGTGGCATAAGAAGTAGAAGGAGTGGACCTCTTATCAAGGAAAGCCGGCTGCTTAGGATTTGGAAGAGAAGCAGGATCACTGCCAGAGCTCAGCATAAACACTGCATTTGACATGGTGGGGCGATCCTTAGGGTCTTCTTGCACACACAGCAACCCCACAGCCACACATTTAACAGCTTCACTTGGACTGCACCTTTCTCGCACCGTCGCCTCGACGATCTCCATTGCTCTGTGTTCTCTCCACAACTTCCATACCTGCGTACACCCAGTTCAAACTAAAGTAAAAGGAGTTTAGGTAAGAACCAACTTTGTTGAAGAAGAATTGTTCTCACATATCCAAGAAGGTTCAGTGCTTCTTTGGACTGGTAGAACCCTGTGTTCTTTCTCCCACTAACAATCTCCAACACAACTATACCAAAACTGAACACGTCTGATTTCACTGAGAATGATCCATCCAATGCATATTCTGGTGGCATGTACCCGCTGCAATATCCAACAAGAACAATTCACAACTTGAATAGAGATTTGAATATGAGTACAAGGATGGAGATTTACATACAAGGTTCCAACAACTCTGTTGGTGATTCCCTCTATTTGATTGGCATCAAAGATTCTTGCTAAACCAAAGTCTGAGACTTTAGGATTCATTTCTGCATCCAACAGAATATTGCTTGTTTTCATATCTCTGTGGATAATCCTCAACCTTGAATCTTCATGCAAATAAACTAGTCCTCGAGCAATGCCCATGATGATATTAAAACGCATCTCCCAGTTCATCAATAAACATTGCGTTCGATCTACCAATAGAGAAGAAAATGTCAAGATCAGAACTTTTACTTTAATTATCAAGGTAAGGTAGAGGTGAGAAACTTGCCAAATATAAAGAAGTCTAAGCTTTTGTTGGGCATATATTCATAGATCAATAGTTTTTCTTCTCCTGCAACACAATAGCCTAAAAGTCGGACGAGATTTCGATGCTGAAGTTTTGCGATGAGAATCGCCTCATTCTTGAACTCATCCATGCCTTGAGCTGAACCCTGCGACAGTCTCTTTATTGCAACTTCCAGTCCTCCTGGGAAAAGTCCCTGATATACATGAACTGTTAGTTGTTTATAAACCAAGATAACTGTTGAGAGCTTTTATGCAAACCTTGTAAACTGTCCCAAATCCTCCTTGTCCAATTTTGTTTGCTTCAGAGAAGTTGTCTGTAGCATTGAGTATGGTTTCCAAATAAAAAATGGGTACTTCTATGGCTTTTCTATCATCTTCTCCAAACATCCCGGAACCCATGAAGTCTCTGATACGCTTCTCACTTTCGTACAGGTGAGTAGCTTCCTGATTTCTCCAAAAGCTTCCTATTTGCTCTGTGTATAAAAGAAAAAACAGTCGACTTACTCAGTACATCGGTAACCGCCCAAGCCCACCACTAGCAGATATTGTCCTCTTTGGGTTTTGGGTTCTTCCTTCTGGGATTCCTTTCAAAGTTTTAAAACGCGTTTACTAAGGAGAGGTTTCCACACTCTTATAAGCAATGCTTTATTCCCCTCTCCAACCAATGTGGGATCTCACAAGCCACTCCTTTGGGAGCCCAGCATCCTCGCTGGCACACCGCTTGGTGTTTGGCTCTGATACCATTTGTAAACGTCCAAGTCCACCACTAGTATATATTGTCCTCTTTGGGCTTCCCCTCAAGGTTTTAAAACGTGTCTGCTAGGGAGAGGGTTTCACACCCTTATAAGCAATGCTTCGTTCTCCTTTTCAACTGATGTGGGATCTCACAATCCACCCCCTTGGGAGCCCAGTGTCCTCACTGGCACACTGCCCGATGTCTGGCTATGATACCATTTGTAACCGTCCAAGTCCCCCGCTAGCATATATTGTCCTCTTTGGACTTTCCCTTCTGGCCTTCCCCTCAAGGTTTTAAAATGTGTGTGCTAGAGAGAAGTTTCCACACCCTTATAAGTCATGCTTCGTTTTCCTTTGCAACCGATGTGGGATCTCACAATCCACTCCTTAAAGAGCCCAACGTCCTCGCTGGCACATTGCTCGATGTCTGGCTCTGATACCATTTGTAAGAGTCCAAGTCCACCGCTAGCATATATTGTCCTCTTTGGGCTTTCCTTTCTGGGCTTCTCCTCAACGTTTTAAAATGCGTTTGCTAGAGAGAGGTTTCCACACTCTTATAAACAATGCTTCATTCCTCTCTCCAATCGACGTGTGATCTCACAACATCACTTCCCATCAAACTTTCTAAAAAACAAGGTTCAAATTTGTTACCTTTTTTATCTTGTACCTTCCTTCTTTTGTAGTAAATATACAGAACCAAGCAGGAAAGAACAATCAACCCAGCAATAGTCACTGGGACAATGATGCCAACTCTGATATTTCTCTGCTTTCCTCGTGGCTGATTCAAACCATTCTCTACAGGAACATTAATTGCAATATTCAGGGACAATTCCTGTCAGTTTAATAAGAAGCTTTGTTTTGAAACCAAAAGCTTGAACTCAGAGTATAATCTATTTAGTTATGTCAATGCTTCAACGACTACCAATGTAGCCTCAATCATATACTAATAACAACCTGATGGCACTCCTATCTGCAGTTGATTTGAATTTATGCATTGAATTACCTGTTGGTTTAAGGCATCCCATGCCAGTCCACTCTAAAGGAGGATTGCACAAGCATCTATTTGTATTTGTTCCATCTGTTGTTGATTTGCATGTTGAATTCAGCCATTTGGTGCAACCTCTTGGCGAATTGCAGATTGGTTCTAGTGGTTTCTCCCATTGAATATCAATTTCATTGAATTCAGAGTCACAACCGCTGCTTACTTTGAATGTAGACGAGCGATCCAGTTTCAGAAGCTTTTGAATTGCATCTATATCATTTCCTCTGCAGATAGACCCGTTTGTTGCAATGGTAAAAGTTCTTAGTTGTGGGTTCATGTTGGTGACGTTGTAGTCATCATGTGTCGTGTGAAAGAGGACCTGACCAGCGGAAGTGTTGCAGCTAAAGTTACGATATAGAGGAACACCGCAGTCGAATTCTGTGCTCAGACTCAAAGGATAAGGCACGATGTTGCTGCCACATGGTTCACAATCGAGCTCTGTCAATTCTAAAGGAAACATAGAAACAGAGCAAAGTAGATTAGAAAGATTCTTGTAGTTCATAGTTGGATAAGACTAAACATAGATGAATTGGGAGTGAAAATACCAATGTCAGAACGTTTGATACGAATGTGAACGTCGCCACCACCATCTGCATATTCCCAAATGTTTTCGAGGTCATCCTCCCAAATGATGCACACAAATTCGGCTCTGCTGTCTTCTATTTCAGCATACGCCTCACATGTACAAGATTCAAGGCACTTCCTTAAGCATTCCCCAATATTTACTTTCACAATATTAGACGATCTTTTCACCTTCATATTTAATTTCAAAAACTCTCGAGTTTCAACCACTTCTTTGATGCAAATTTCTGATTTTCTCTTGCACCCATGTGAGTAATCACCAGAACCCCATTCATCCTTGGACGTGGGCTCAAACCCAGGCAAGCACCTGCAAGTATGTTTAGTGTCACTCCGACAGCTAGCGAAGGTCCCACAAGCTGATACGACATCACATTTGTTTCTCGGCTCCGACCAGATGACATCCCATTCCCCAGTCGTTCTGTTTCTAGCAAGGAACTGTACCTTCCCACTGAAATCCATAACTGCTCTTGTGTAGTTGTAATCCAAGTCTTGATTTTGAAAACGAACGGTGTAGTTGGTGGCCTTCAAATCACTGATACTAATCTTTGACAATAAGTCCATGGCTTCAGCAATATTTCCATCAGTCTCGGTTGAGAAATTTTGCCATAGTTCCTTGCCGACCCAATACTGCGAACCACTTTTCTCGATGACGAAGCGGCCTTTTATATCCTTGAGAAACGTAAAATTCCCAGGCGAGGGGTCGTCTGAAGCTTTCCAAGAAGTCAACTTCAAGTCGTCGGTCATGTTCATGCCCGGAAGAAATGTATCGGTTGGATTTTGGAAGCTTTGCCACAGAGTTGTGCCATTGACGCCTAATTCCTTGAGAACTAAATTCCCAGAAGCCATCAGCTCCATTTTTGAATTGGGAGATTTCTCGAGGGCGGTGGACCATAAAGAAGTGCCGTTTGATGCCAATACCTCGAGATTGCCATCTTTGATAGCAAAAACTCCATTCTTGTCGGACAGTGGTTGGTCTCTGTTAGCAACCCACACAACGATCCGCGGTTTGGAATTATGAAACCATATACCAACGTATCTTGTGGCTTCTGAGGCTCCCTCTGGTGTGAAGAATCCAAGTTCAAATCTTCCTCCATCAGAGACTTGAGAATCTTCATTACTGTCTCTTAATATATTGAAATTATCTGCGGAGGATGGAAGTAATAATAAGAACAAGATGCATAATTTGAAGATCATGGCTGCTACTCCTCTCATTTTCCATTACAGAACAGAGCACTTAATAGCATCTTCTCCTTCCATCAGCTGCTTAGCTTCACATATTGAACTGATCAAAGTCCATGTCTTTTCTTATTGAAAATTAAACGGTAATACCATATATCTTTGTCGTTCGGTGCAGACTCGCATAGCCACCGTATACTTGTACAAAAAAATCAGCTAAAGTCACCAAACAAGAGGCATGTGGTAACTTTCTTTATATCAATGATGTTGATTTTGATGGTAGGTGACTATTTTTTTTTATATACAAAATATATTTTAATTATTTAGACAAATCGTTATCATATTATGTATACAATTATTGGTTATTGCTAGCATAAAAAAATCTCCAAAGCTACAAGAAAGACGAGACTACAACCGCTACTTATCCAATAGTACATCGCCTTCCTCCTTGACTTGACTTTCCTAGCTAGCAAGCCCTTCTTCAAACCCTTGACCAGAAGGACAAAAGGAAAGACTCTCTGTAATACTGCTTGAATAACAATAATCGGAGTAAAAAACCTTAAATAGAAAGCTTTAGCAATAGTATGAGTTATTACTTATGCCAGCACCGGCCAAACTTACCAGAACCTTCTGCCGCAACCATCAAAATTTGACTTAGACAAATATAAATATTAGGTATGAGAATTATTGAGAGAAGTAGTAACACGTTAGCTAATTAATAGGAATATCAAGGATTTTCAAGTAAGAAATAATATCTCTATTCGTATGAAGCATTTTGGGGAAACCAAGAGCAAAACCATAAGAGTTTATGTTCAGAGTGAACAATATCATACTATAATGAATAATTGTAACTTTTAACATGGTATCAGAGTCATTCCCTTCATTTAATCATGTCAATAAAATTCTCAAATGTTGAACAAAGAAATTGTGAATCTCAAAGTGTAGTCAAAAGTGACTGAAGTGTCAAACAGATGATATACTTTGTTCAAGGGGACGATTATTGAGAATTATTGAGAATAGTCCACAGAGAAGGAAGCCTCAAGGGAGGCTCTATGATATGCTTTGTTCGAAGAGAAAATTGGTGTGAGGATTATTGAGAATTATTGGGGAGAAGTCCCACCGAGAAGATGACCTTAAGGGAGTTCCTATGGTGTGTTTTGTTCGAGGAAGAATTGTTAAGAATTATTGAGAACTATGTTAAAACCAAAAGCAAAGAGGAGTAGGATCACTACTGGGTCAGGTGGTTAGCGAGGGGTTCAGGTAAGCTAAAATCATCGTTTACATTTTCTTGCTTAGACTCCAAAGAGGTTGTTGTAGAAGAAGTAGGAGGAGTTGATCTCTTATCAAGGAAAGCTGGCTGTTAAGGAATTGGAAGAGAAGCAGGATCACTGCCGGAGCTGAGCATAAAGGCCACATTTGACATGGTGGGGCGATCGTTGGGGTCTTCTTGTACACACAGCAATCCCACAGCCACACATTTAACAACTTCACTTGGATTGTAGCTTTCTCGCATGGCTACCTCTGCTATTTCCGTTGCTCTCTTTCCACTCCACAACTTCCATACCTGCGTACACCACCACCCAACAAACATCCAGTTCAAACTAAAGTAAAAGGAGTTTTGAATAGAAGCAACTTGATTGAAGAAGACTTATTCTAACATATCCAAGAAGATTCAGTGCTTCTTTCGACTGGTAGAACCCTGTGTTCCTTATCCCACTAACAATCTCCAGCACAACTATACCAAAACTGAACACGTCTGATTTCACTGAGAATGATCCATCCATCGTATATTCTGGGGACATGTAGCTGCTGCAATATACGAACAACTTAAACATCAATTTGAATGTGGCTACAAGGATAGATATCAATTGAACTGGTGAAGGGAAATTTACTAAGTTCCAACAACTCTCTTGGTGAATGCCTCTGTTTGCTTGCCATCAAAGATTCTTGCCAAACCAAAGTCTGAGATTTTAGGATTCATTTCTGCGTCCAACAGAACATTGCTTGTTTTCATATCTCTGTGAATAATCCTCAACCTTGAATCTTCATGCAAATAAACTAGTCCTCGAGCAATGCCAATGATGATATTAAACCGCATCTCCCAATTCACCAGCAAACATAGGGTTCGATCTACCAAAGAGAAGGAGTTTGGAAGCTTAGCTTCAAGTGTAATCATCAAGGTAATTAGGTAGAGGTGAGAGACTTGCCAAATATAAAAAAATCTAAGCTTTTGTTGGGCATATATTCATAGACCAAAATTTTTTCATCTCCTGCAACACAATAGCCCAAAAGTCTAACGAGGTTTCGATGCTGAAGTTTTGCGATGAGAATCGCTTCATTCTTAAACTCATCTAAGCCTTGAGCGGAACCTTGGGACAGTCTTTTTATTGCAATTTCCAGTCCTCCTGGAAAAAGTCCCTGTTATGCAGAAACTGTTAGTGTTTATAAACCAAGTTAATTGCTGGAAAACTGTTATGCAAACCTTGTAAACTGTCCCAAATCCTCCTCGTCCAATTTTGTTTGCTTCAGAGAAGTTGTCTGTAGCATTGAGTATGGTTTCCAAATCGAAAACGGGTACTTCTATGGCTTTTCTATCATCTTCTCCAAACATCCCGGAACCCATGAAGTCTCTGATACGCATCTCACTTTCGTACAAGTGGGTCATTACCAGATGTCCCCCAAGACTTGTTGTTTGCTCCTCTAGTATTAAGAAAAATAACCAGTCGGTGGATGACCCAGTACATCACATTACATCAAAACTAAGAAAGAAGTGCAAATTTATGTTACCTTTTGTGTTTTCTACCTTCCCTCTTTTATTGTAAATATACAACACCAAGTAAGAAATAACAATCAACCCAGCAATGGTCACTGGGACGATGATACCAACTCTGATATTTCTCTTCTTTGGATCTGGCTGGTTCAAACCATCTTCTACAAGTACATTGTTTGCAATGATTATGAACAAAGAGTCTTAGTTTAATGATAAAGTACAAAAAAAAAAAAAAAAGCTTTGTAGGTTTAGATTTTTACCTGGAAGATCACGGCAGCCGGTACCAGTCCAGTTAAAAGAAGAATTGCACAAGCACCTGTTTTTTCCGTCTGTTGATGAGTTGCATAATGAATTCTGCCAATTCGTGCAATCCTTTTGTGCATTGCAGATTGGCTCTAATGGTTTCTCCCATTGAATATCAATTTCATGGAATTCAGAGTCACAGCCACTTTTTACATTGAATGTAGACGAGTTTTCTAATTTCAGTAGCTTTTGAATTGCATGTTTATCATTACCTCTACAGATAGACCCGTTTGTTGCAATGGTAAAAATATTTGATTGTGGATCGATGTTAGTGACTTCGTAAGAATCATCTTCTGCCTGGAAGTAGAACATGCTGTAAGTAAGTAAACAATCGAAGCGACCATACATAGGATCACCGCAGTTGGGACCTGTGCTCAGAGGATAAGGGACGATACTGCTTCCACATATTTCACAGTCGAGTGCCGTTATATACTCTGTAGAAAACAGCCAAACAGGGCAAAGTAGCTAAGAAGGCAAAGATGGCGAAGATTTTGGTAATTCATAGTCGGCCAAAACAAATATAGACGAATTGGATTGAAAAATGAAAAATACCAATGTCAGAACGTTTGATACGGACGTAAACGTCACCACCATCATCTGCATATTCCCAAATGCTTTGGAGGTCATCTTCCCAAATGGCGCACAAAATATTGGTTCTGCTGATTCCTATTTCAGCATACGCCTTACATGTACAAGATTCAAGGCACTTACTTTTGCATTCCCCATCACCATTTACTTGCACAATATTCGACGTCCTTTTCATCTTCATATTTAATTTAAAAAACTCTCGAGCTTCAACCACTTCCTTGATGCAAATTTCTGACTTTCTCTTGCAACCCATGCGAGTAATCACCAGAACCCCATTCATCCTTGGACGCGGGCTCAAACCCAGGCAAGCACCTGCAAGTATGTTTAGTGTCACTCCGACAGCTAGCGAAGGTCCCACAAGCTGATACGACATTACATTTGTTTCTCGGCTCCGACCAGATGACATCCCATTCCCCAGTCGTTCTGTTTCTAGCAAGGTACTGTACATTCCCACTGAAATCCATAACTGCTCTTGTATAGTCGGTGTCCTTCCAGCCACCGACAGTATTTAGTGGCAGAAACTATTACTTCCGCAATCATTCCATCAGTCTCGGTTGAGAAATTTTGCCATAGTTCCTTGCTGACCCAATACTGCGAACCATGTTTCTCGATAATGAACCGGCCACCCGTATCCTTGAGAAACCTGAAACTCCCAGGCGAGGGGTCGTCTGAAGCTTTCCAAGAAGTCAACTTCAAGTCGTCGGTCATGTTCATGCCCGGAAGAAATGTATCGGTTGGATTTTGGAAGCTTTGCCACAGAGTTGTGCCATTGACGCCTAATTCCTTGAGAACTAAATTCCCAGAATCCATCAGCTCCATTGTTGTGTACCTAGATTAGAAGGGAACTGGAGGGCGGACCATAACCAAGTGCTGTTGGAATCCAATATCTTGAGATTCCCACCGACCATGGCGAAAGTTCCATTTCTGTCGGACAGTGGTTGGTTTCTGTTGGCAACCCATACAACCACCTCCGGTTCTAAGCCGTAGTACCGTATTCCGACGTATCTTCTAGCGTCTGATCTTCCGTGAGGAGTGAAAAAACCAAGTTCAAATCTTCCTCCCTCGGAAACAATGGAATCTCCATCTCTGTCTTTTAATACAACGGCAGTGTCTCCGGCGGATGAAAATATTAGTAAAAACAAGAGGAGTACATTCAAAAGACTAACCTCCGCCTTCTTGTTTCCCATCAGAGACGATTTGAGTACCAACCTCCACCAAATGTTTCCCAAATGACTAATTTATTGTTAGTTTGCGTTATGGTACTCGAATCATTCTTGTACCATTGTTATGGACCATCTGAAGCTGCTCTCATACATTTAGTTTCAGACAGATTTCATTTTCAACTAAAGTTCTTACCTCTTAAATCGCTATTATTGGGGGTTGTAAACATTCTCCAAGATAGCCTACAATGGACCTAGTTTACTTTAATAGGCTTCCTGCTCAATCATACAATATAAGATGACTTTCACAATTTAGTGGGATTATATTACCGTCTTTTATTAATATATTTTAAGATTTTTTATTTATTATTAGGTTACATTTACCTACCGACCAATTATAGTCATAAAATGTGAAAGTTACAATAATTAAAAGAAGTTTAAGGATTTTCGACAAGTATGTTATTTTTGTAAATTAAATTTGGAAAATGTAGTAAAAAAAAAAAGTATTTGTTGTTTTGTTTGACCAAGTTTGTTTAGGTTGGCTCAACCTAGGCCACCCCACATGAACAAGTATTTCTCCTATGGCAGCATCAACCTCAACGTAGGCCACCCCACATTTACCGCATTCATGCATCATTAAATTGATTGACAAGCTTGTCGTCGACGGACGACTAGCCAAGTCAATCTCTGCATTCCAGCTGATAATGCTTGGAAGTGTCCTGGACGTTGCTGCTGTAATTGATGTCTCAAGTTCATTAAGCTTTTCTAATTTTATTTCTACTTTGGACCAAAGAGTTAAGCAGATTGTGCTTCCCAAATAGATGAAATCATTGTCTTGAAATTTTTGCGTCCAAGATGGCGCTCTGGGTACGACATCGTCTTAGTACATAAATAACCAACCACTATGTTTGAGGTTTTCTTTCTCCCAGGACCAAAATCAAGTAGTCTCATCCATTCTTTTCTGCTTTAATATAAGTTAATCTTGGGGATACATTTCACGGTCATACTTTTTTAAGGCGTGTTGCCCATGGCCATATGTCAGTGACATGCCAAAATCCTTAGCTTGTATCACTTTATTACTTTCCTTTACTACTTTCATGATGTATAGTTTCTTTATTGTATTTTGTAAGTTTATGATCGTTTGGCAAATCATGTCTACGCCTAGTAGACATGAAATACTCTAGAATGTACTATAAAGGGATGCGACCAGTCGTCAATTCCTCCCACCTAGATTTTGTATGACCGTTCTGCAAAGTCACGTCGTGGCCTACTAGACTTGAATTGCCTCAAAATGTACAATAGGGGATGCGACTAATTGTCAAATTCTCCCTACCTAGAAAATTATGTTATTTAAGCTCTTGTGTTGTCTTTTGTTTGTAGTCATATAACATTGTTTTCATCTCTCTCTCAATCTTGCTTTCAAAATCTCTCTACCTCGTTTTTCAAAACGGGGTAGAGGCTTGAGCATACGTTACTCAGCCGTAGGCGACACAATTCTAAGTTGGCTTGACTCACTCTGTGCTGAGAGTGAGTGTCATACAATCGCCAAATTTGATTATCAAGAGAAGTATGATTGTGACACCACACATGCATGTATCAATGGAACTTTGTCATGAAATGGAAACAGGGACAAGGCCTAAAATTATCTTTGATACAAATGGAAAGGATAAACATTGTAGATTCTATTTAATGTGAAGCATAATTCATACCTCAAAGGGGAAGATAGCCAAATTTGTCTGTTTGGCGTTTGTTTGTTCAAGACGTAAGTGCCAAGATCCCCAAGCCTTAAGGTCATTACCTTGCGTAATGAAAATCGGATGAATTTGAACATCTATCCTTGTGAAATGAATTTAACAATTTAAGACCTGTTTAGTTATCCTCACCCCATAGTCCACGTTAAAGCCACTAATTCGGAGATTATCACCATATTCCTGGCAAGCATTGAAATAAAGTTCACAAAAATTTAACAGCAATTCAGAAATATGTATACGAATAATATAAGCAATTGGTTACCTTTGGCTTATAAGATACAATCTAACTTCAACGATACAAAATTACCTCTAATTGCTCTTGCAGTCCCTACATTGTGAAATCAGCTTAACTATGGGTGAGATCTTACTTCGGTTGGAGAGGGAAACGAAACATTTCTTATAAGAGTGTGGAAATCTCTCCGGTTGGAGAGGGAAACGAAACATTCCTTATAAAAGTGTGGAAATCTCTCCCTAACAAACGCATTTTAAAACCTTGAGGAGAAGCTCTCGAAGAAAAAACCTAAAGAGGATAATTTCTGTTAGCAGCGGTTGGAAAGGGAAACAAAGCATTCCTTATATAAGGGTGTAGAAACCTCTCCCTGACAGACGCGTTTTAAAACCTTAAGAGGAAGCCCTTGAAGGAAAAATCCAAAGAGGACAATATCAGCTAACGGCAGTTGGAGAGGGGAACGAAGCATCCTTATAAGGGTGTGGAAACCTCTCCCTATCAGACACGTTTTAAAACCTTGAGGGGCTGTTAGTAGCGGTTGAAAAGGGGAACAAAGCATTCCTTATATAAGGATGTGGAAATCTCTCCCTGAAAGACGCGTTTTAAAACCTTGAGAGGAAGCCCTTGAAGGAAAAATCCAAAGAGGACAATATCAGCTAACAGCGGTTGGAGAGGGGAACAAAGCATCTTTATATAAGGGTGTGGAAACATCTCCCTAACAGACACATTTTAAAATTGCTCTCAAATAGACCTAAATAGGATAAAAGGACAATATATGTTAATTGAGACAGTGAGACAGGAACGAATTCAGACTCTTTGTTTTCAACTGAAAGTTTGGCGGTGGATGGTAGTGGAGTGGTGGTGGTAATGTAGGGTTTTGGTAAAATATTAGAAGAATAGCAACACCATATCAGAAAGGTTCAAGGCTGTAATGGGCTCCAAGTACTATAAAATGAGCCTGTGGCTTTAGTTTCGAATTGTCCTAGTTAAAATGCTTTGGAGTTCTCATGCAAATTCTTGTGTTGCTTATTTCTGCAATATAAGTGGGAGGTTTTTCCCAACAGACAAGACTTCCACAACACTTTGTTGAATGAAAACACTAAGCCATTTTTGGTGTCGTCTAACAGCAGATGAGAGAAAACAATGGGAGACAGTGGACAAAGAATTTGCAAATCAAGTAGACAAACAACAATCAGAAATTTGAAAATGCTTCAAAATTGCAAAAATAAAATAAAATCAGAGAGAGAGAGGCTGGAACTTACAAACTTCCGTTTCTTTTCAAGATTTCGAATCTCGCGCATAGTTTCTCTTCCCACAAGGTTAAAAACCATTATTAAGAGACTAGTCCACATTCCCTGATTTAAGAGGAACATCAAAGGTTTATAAGTAAATAAGTAAGAAACACTATTTCTATTGATCAAGAGGAAGAAGATCAAAGGTTTATAGGTAAGAAACACTATTTCTATTTACGAGGAAGATCATAAGTTTATAAGTAAGAACACTATTTCTATTGGTATCACGCCTTTACTAGAAGTAAAAAAGTAAAGTCACTGATAATTTATTATGGAAGTGAGAATATAGCATGGAGGTTCGTGATTGAGTGAAGATTAAAAGAAAATTACCTATAATCAATGGCGGCAGGGCCTCGAGAATCATCGCCGATGAAAATCCAGAGGGCAGGAGCAGAAGCTTCGAGATAAAGACGAAGGATGAAATTGATGAACATTATCAGAAACGTTAAAGAGAGGTGTTCAAGCTTCTAGAAGATATGAACACTTACTGAAAGAGGAAGAAGACGAAGACGAACACGGCAACATTAGTATCCTTGAAAGCTTACGCCGGGGAAGCAGCTTGGTAGTCATCGTTACACCTACCGGCTTCCAAATGCAGAGCACGCTCGCGCGCAGTCTGTGAAGAACTTTGGAAATGGGCCTCGAATAACCACATCCGGATTGGGCTTTTTGTTGGGTCGTAAGCTTTCTATTGGCCCACGAGTTATATTTATTTATTTATTTATTCTTGTAAAATTGGAAAATTTAATGAGCATAAACTCTAAAATATGATGGAATGGAGATTATATTTCTTGATTATAAACTCATGATCATTCTCTAAATTAATGGACGTGGGACTTTCATCCAGCATCTCTCCTCTAACAAAGTACGTCTCCCCTTCATCGAAGCTCCTTTTTTTTTTTTGGAGTTTTAACCACTATATCTTCGAGGCTCACAATATTAAATTTAAGACATGACTATGATACTAAGTTAAATGAACACGACTCTCTACAATTGAATGATAATGTCGGGTTTGAACATAAACTTTAAAACACTTTCTTTAAATGCAAAGGAACAGAAAAGACAGCCCTTTTGGAAGACAATGGAGAGTTTCCATTAAACACGAAACAGAGGTCCGATTGTGTTCCGACAGCCACTCCTCAGAGTGTCCCTCACCTCTGTTTCTGCAAATTCTGTCGGTTTCTTCCTCAGCCAGCGATCCTCCATGTGCATCCAAGCAAAAAAGTAAACCCAAATTGATGTGATTAAGATGGCAATCACTCTCCCCTGCATCACTGTCACTCCGAAACTCACTAATAGCAAACCAACGCCGGAATTGAATGCATAGCAACTCCCCTGCCTCGCACCGATGGTTCCGCTCCCACTGGCTTTCTTTTCCGAAATTTTGGGTTTAGATATTGAAATTGGAAAAGACTGAGATGACCCAGATGGCTCCACTCCCACTAGTTGGTTGTCTCTGTTTTTTTGGTAAATTCCGTCTACCGGAGAACTTCCGGAATCCAGGGATGAACATTGTTTCCGGCCGGCAGATTTCTGTTGGTGGTTGCTTCTTTTCTCACGAACTTTTTTTATCTAAAACAGAGGAACAAAAAAGACCCACGTGCTAAAAGAACGAACAAAGTTGAAAACAATTAAACTACACCAAATCACTACTGACCAGAATGGTACCAAACACGATGGCTCTGGCCGTCCGAGAAAGATTACGCTTTGGTGGGCGAGAAATGGTGGAGCAGTCTCGGCCGGAATTTCTGGATCATCGACAACTGGGGCAGGATGGGTCGATTTTAGAAGTTGTTGTTTCGTCATCTTCAAGGTCAAGATAGGCCGCCAAAGTGGTGGTGGGTTTTGTTTCGAGGACGGTTCCCATGTCAATGGCGGGTCGGAAACAGAGCAACCAAGGCTGTATAAAGAGATGAAAGCGTTGATTTGTATGGCCATCGAGGTGATCGGCATAATCAATGAAACCAGAAGAAGCAACACAACAAAAGTCTGAATGTTTTTACCGAATAAGCCGGCAGCTTGATAGAAACTAGGCGCAATTTGAAATCAAGCTGCCGGCTTGATACCTCGCCGGATGAACCCAACGCTCTAAAACTCGCCGGAGTTGGTTAAGACTGTTAGATGAACACGACTCTCCACAATGATATGATATTATCCATTTTGAGCATAAGCTCTCATGGCTTTGCTTCCGGCTACCCCAAAAGACCTCAAACCAATGGAGATAGTATTCCTTGATTATAAGCCCATGATCATTTCTTAAGTTAGTTGTCAAACTTTCATTCAACACCTCCCCTCGAACAAATTACGTCTCCCCTGAATTGAGGCTCGACTCCTTTTTCTTTTGGAGTCTTAGTCAGTTTTTACTATGCCTTCGAGGAGCCTCAACTCCTTTTTCTTTTGGAGTCCTTTATTCGACCTTTTGAAAATTCTATTGTCATGGCTAAATTTAGGGCAAGACTCTCATATCAAGTTAGATAAACACTACTCTCTATGATATTGTCCACTTTGAGCATAAACTCTCATGACTTTCCTTTGTACTCCCCAAAAAAACTCAAACTAATGAAGATAGTATTCCTTAATTATAAACCAATGCTCATACCCTAAGTTAGCTGACGTTGTTATTTCTCTCTTGCTCGCTTATATAACGTCTCTTTCAAAAATCTCTCTTTCGAAAATCTCTCTCTGCTCTCGTTTTCTAAAACCTTCTCCTAAAATCAAGGCCAGAGGCTCGAGCATACGTCGCTTAGTCGTAGGCGACGCAAGAACGAATTGACTTAGCTCACTTATCATTGGAAAGTGAGTGCCGCACAATCGCAAGTCCGCTGCTATTAAAAGTGCGATTGTGACAAGTGGTATCAAAATATATATATGATAAAAAATTTTGACTTATTACTTTACATTAGTTAATTATGGAAAACATTATATTCATTAATAATTTTGAAAAAACCAAAATCACAGTGAAAAGAGCTTATACTCAAAGTGGACAATATCATATATTGTCTAGTTTCTTTGCCCTATCAAATAGTATTAGAGTCGTGCATTTATCTTAATTTAGTCATATCAATAGAATCTTCAAGTGCCAAACAAAATTTTTGAAAGTCTCGAATACATTAAGATCCATAGTAAAATTCTCTCAAACCAGCAAGGTGCTCGAGAAAGAAGAATTAGAATAATACTAAATAGATAGATGACTGTTTAAGACAAGACTTTAGTCATACATTAAAAATATGGATAATATCATATAACTATTGAGATTTGTTATCTTATCGAACAAACTTAATCACCATGTGAATTGGTAGACTTGACTCGAAGTGTGTACGTGGAAAAACGCGTTCAATGTTGCATCAACATCTTGGAACACAACACCATAAATGCATATGAATGGTTTAAATTAATACATAAATATTTATTTATTTATTTAATATTTTTTAATTAGATGAATAATTCTTATTGTGGGGATATTTCTAGTCCATTAATCTAGTTGTCATTTGTTAATAATTTCGATATTTTTATTAGTAAATATATACACTTTATTTTAATATTTGTTGAAATAAGACAAATTCTCAAATGTGTGGTGTGACGTGTCATGAAATTTCTGCAATGTGGGTCCCATAATTAAATTTATATGACTTTTTTTCCACGTGGCTTTTATTAAAATGCTACAAAATATAAATTCACCAGCATTTATTAATTATTCCGTCGAAAATGTGTTGACTTCGCCATATAAAAAGATTTTGCTTTTCACATGTCACGAATTTTTTTTTAAAAAAAAAACAAAAATTATTAATATGAGATTGATAATTTTCGACATTAAAGATTAGGAAATGTGGCGAGTTGACTGATTAAAGGTCACGTGTGATATATTTATTGGTCGTTTAAATACTTTTGTTATGATAAAAATAATAATTTTTTTAATTATTTAAAGTATTTTATCATTTTAAATACAAACTTCGTACTACCAAAATTAAAAAAATAACAATTCAAAAAAATAATAATTCACAGATTTTTTTTTTAATATATTTAAAAATTATTCATTTTAAAGAATTTTTTTTTACTGATAATTTACATTTTTTAATATATTTGTATTAAAAAAATATAGTAAAATTAGAAATATAAATTAAAAAAATTCAAATTTTAATATTTGACCACATTCATCTAACACATTAAAAAAAATCTATATATTTATTCAAACTATATATATATATATATAATCGAGGGGATAGGGAGAGAGAATATAATTTCCGATCCCGACCCTATTTAGTTAATGAAGCGAAATTTATATCCCCTCTTATCTTGGTTTTCAATGTAAACAAAGCTTCTTCATCTCGGGTGAATGTCCCACAGAACCCGAGCATTAAATACACATTTCTAACCACTCTAAACATTAAAACGCCCTTATATTTGCATCACATCTTCTCCACGATTTCATGTTGATTATTCTATCTCTGTCTGCATGGAAGAAGAGGGTGATGAGAGAGAAAGAGAAGATGGTGAAAATGGAAGAAGAAAGGGTAGATGGAGTAAGGAGGAAGATGAGAAACTTAGAGCTTATGTTACCAAATATGGCTCTTGGAATTGGCGCTTAATTCCCAAGTTTGCAGGTAATTCATTCATTATGAACTAATTAATTCATGTTTGGTCACTTAGTTTTGCTAATAAACATGAACATGGTACCGTTTAGGTTTATCCCGATGTGGAAAAAGCTGTAGATTGCGTTGGATGAACTACTTAGCGCCTAATATCAAAAGAGGGAACTTCCAAAAGGAAGAGGATCAAACCATCCTTCGATTGCAAGCAACTCTCGGAAATAGGTCATTTGTAACAGCCCAGATACACCACTAGCATATATTGTCTTTTTTGAGCTTTCCCTTTAAAATGCGTCTACTAGGGAAAGGTTTCCACACTCTTATAAAGGGTGTTTCGTTCTCCTCCCAATCAAGGTGGGATTCTCACATCATCTTTGTTGAGAATTGTTGGGAGGGGGTCGCACCTTGACTAAATGATCATGGGCTTATAAGTAAGGAATACATCTCCATTAGTAACGAGGTCTTTTGGGAGAGTCCCACAAGAGCTTATGCTCAAAGTGACAATATCATACCATTATAGAGAGCTGTTATTCCTAACCATCCTTCCTAAACCCTCTCATATGTATACTCAACTCTTACGCAATGCATAATGGATTTGGGCAGGTGGTCTGCCATTGCTGCTCATTTACCAGGAAGAACAGATAACGAAATAAAGAATCATTGGCACACGAACTTAAAGAAACTTTTGGATCAGAACCCGTCAAACACGGAGGTTGAAGAAGCAGCAGCTAGTTCATGCTCGGAATTAAGAATCCGAGAAGAATTGGATGAAACCCTTTTTGTTTTGAATTCAGATATGGCAGCCCCAGAATTGGCAGCCAAGCATGAAGGCATGAACTTTGGGGAAACTGAGACATGGGTTGTTGGTTTGAATGCTGAACACTCTATGGAACTGGGCGGCAACTTATGGACCGATCCTTTTGTTCTTGAAGACCCTTTAAGTTTGGATAATAACCCAACTCATGTACCAATGGATCTCTTTCAACATTATGAAATGTTTCCTCCCAGTGATCGAACAAAGTTTTGAAAAAACTATTTTAAACGTTAATAAATGATGTCATTGGCTTAAATGTTTGTTAAAACAATTCAAAGTAATGAAATGTCGTGATATGGACCTAATAGCTACGATGTAAACACAAATACAACTATCCTATCTTCTATTCGAGGACGGCCTTCATTATCCTATCTTCGATTCTATGACCTTCATAGCACGTCGTCATTCATACAGGTGTCTTACCTAAAAGAAATAAAAATAGCATGTGACTCGAGTTTTTCTTAAAGGAATAATCACTGAGTAAGCTCATAATTATGGTCAGAAAATACAATCACGTGTAATCATATTTAGACCTATTCTTTCCTAATACATCATGACATGCCTTGATCTCTACTTCTGATATCCAACTTTGAGCAAAATTTAACGATATAGTAGATTTTCTCGAGTAGAAACGAATTCGGGCTGAAAATTAGGTATAGTGGCAATTTTGTAATTTTTTTGTGAACTTCAGCGGCTTTTTGGTCATTTTTCCATTTTTAAAAATATTTTATTCTGAAAAAATCCCAAATTTTTATAAACACTCCTTACCTTACTTTGTCACTTTTCCCTTCTGGACCCTTGAGATTATTTCTTCCAAATTAATTAAAAAATCAATAAGTTTGCTGAAAAATTAGTAAAATGACCATTATACCCTTTTCCTTTTAAAATCTTACTAGGGCACCTTAAACTTACTCGTTAGCATTTAAAAATTAGTTCAAATACATAGTTTTTGAACTTCCGTGGTGTTAGCTCGTATTTGATAAGCCCAACTCTATGTGTTTGTACAAACACGTTGATTACAAAGTTGAAATCTACCACAATCAATATCAACAGTAGCTTATACAATATCACTATCTATCAAACTTTCTTAGTCATTTTCATTTGAAACAATTCACTAGTATCGTCGGCACCTCTTCGTTCATTGAAACATTCCTTAACAAAGTATTCCTTATGCGTATATGAGTGCTAAGTAGCCTATTAATCTCTTTTCATGAGACTAAATTTTCACAATCACAGTACAAACATTGCTAAATCTAAACATGTTAGGAAAAAATCGTTCCACTCTTCGTGTTGATGCTAAATCATGACACCGACCCATTCAATAATAGAATAGAGAAAATACGTGTGACATAGGAAGGTAGAGTAGGACGTTAGAGATATGAAAGCCCGAAAAAGGTCAAACTAGGTCGTGGGAGACTATCAAATAAGTGAAACTCCATGGAAAAGTTGAGACAAAGAAAGTCTTTTGTGACATTATTGTCACATTATTGCAGATTTTAAGAATGTGTGGTCTAGGATTTTTAGCTCCCATTTTCTAAGTTAAAACCTTAGCAAATTTGTGTGCTTGTCGAATGGCAATGGGACGATGATGTTAGGAAATCCTGACAGGGCACAACCAGTTTGGTTTGTATAACCAAAAAAAACATCAACCAATCAATTAACTATAGGACCCGCATCTGAGCTGTGTTGAAACAAACCAAGATTCATCATTCACACACTGAGCCCTATGAGCCCTATGTTCGTCAAGCCCATTAAATTCGGGCCGCTATCGTTCTTGAAAGTAGATTTAGGTATGAAAATTTATGTGGATATTATGATTTAAGTGGTCCTATTGTGTGTCCCGTGGTAGGAAGCAGTACTCCATTTTTCATTACAAATTCAAGAATACGACCGATACGATTGATTGGTCTATGTGCCTCTCTTATTACTTGGATACAATTCGATTCTTCTATGGCTAAATCTCAATTTGTGGAAAGCCTTCGATGGCTTCCTTATGAAATATCTCTTTTGTGAGATCTCACATTGATTGGAGAGAAAAACGAAACATTTCTTATAAGGGTGTTAAAATCTCTCCCTAGGAGATAGAGACTGACAGCATACGTAACGGGTCAAAGTGGACAATATTTGCTAGCAGTGGGCTTGAGCGGTTACAAATGGTATTAGAGTCAGTCATCGAACAGTGCGAGGCACTAGTCGGAGTAGGGCTAGACCTTTTCCATAATAGGCGCGTTTTAAAACCGTAAGACTGACAACAATACGTAACGGGTCAAAGCAGAAAATATCTACTAGTGGTAGGCTTAGACTATTACAAATGGTATCAGATTTAGACATCGAGCGGTATGTCAACGAGGACGCTAGCCCCCAAGGGGAATGGATTGTGAGATCTCATATCAGTTGGATAGGGGAACAAAACATTCCTTATAAGAGTGTTGAAACCTCTCCCTAATAGACACGTTTTAAAATCGTAAGGCTGACAGCAATACGTAACGGATCAAAGCGGACAATATCTACTAACAGTGAACTTGGGCAGTTACATCTTTTTTCTTCGTGATATTGACCACATTTCTAATCCTTAACATAAGTTTAGAGACCGATGTTGTCCCACTTCACGTGCTTAGAGATCATTGTCCAGTAGTATATGTATGCCGGAATTTATAAAGTAAAAGAAAATGGATTTTAAAATTTAGTCAAGATTAATTCAAGCTTGTTCAATCAAAAACAAATTTGGAAAAAATTAGGTACACTATGAACATAAAACTAAAATCAACATTCGTTGTTGTGTGGTTGAAGTTGGGAGGAAAATAATTGTCAATCTCATGGGTCCTCAAATCTAGGACGGATCTTTTTTTGTATAGCTTTTTAATTTGTTAAATCATTACTTTAAACAACAAAAGTTCATTATTATTATTATTATTTTGAATGATTGCGAGGTTAAGAATCACATATCTTCACAATGGTATGATATTGTCCACTTTGAACATAAAATCTCCTGAATTCAAGTATAACTCATGTTGAATAAGTAAATAACAAATTATATTTTCAAAAGAATCTGATATCATCGAAGGTGTTAGATGAACACGACTCTTCACAATGGTATGATATTGTCCACTTTGAGCCTAAGATCTTGTGAATTCAAGTATAACCCATGTTAAATAAGTAAAGAACAAATTATATTTTCAAAAGAATCTGATATCATCGAAGGTGTTAGATGAACACGACTCTTCACAATGGTATGATATTGTCTACTTTGAGCCTAAGATCTTGTGAATTCAAGTATAACCCATGTTAAATAAGTAAAGAACAAATTATATTTTCAAAAGAATCTGATATCATCGAAGGTGTTAGATGAACACGACTCTTCACAATGGTATGATATTGTCTACTTTGAGCCTAAGATCGTGTGAATTTAAGTATAACCCATGTTGAATAAGTAAAGAACAAATTATATTTTTAAAAGAATCTGATACCATCGAAGGTGTTAAGATGAACACGACTCTCCACAATGGTATGATATTGTCCGCTTTGAGCATAAGACCTCATACATTCAAATAAAATCCATAATAAAATCCATGTTGAATAAATAAAGAACAAATTATATTTTCGAAAAAATCTGATACCATCGAAGGTGTTAGATGAACACAACTCTCCACAATGGTATGATATTGTCCACTTTGAGCATAAGATCTCGTGAATTCAAGTATAACCCATGTTAAATAAATAAAGAACAAATTATATTTTCAAAAGAATCTGATACCATCGAAGGTGTTAGATGAACACGACTCTCCACAATAGTATGATATTGTCTACCCTGAACATAAAATCTCATAAATTCAAGTAAAACCCATGTTGAATAAGTAAAAAAACAAATTATATTTTCGAAAAAATCTGATACCATCGAAAGTGTTAGATGAACACGACTCTCCATAATGGTATGATATTGTCCACTTTAAGCACAAGATCTCATGAATTCAAGTATAACCCATGTTGAATAAGTATATAACAAATTATATTTTCAAAAGAATCTGATGCAATCGAAGGTGTTAGATGAACAGACTCTCCACAATGGTACGATATTGTCCACTTTGAGTATAAGCTCTAGTGACTTTGCTTTGGGATTCTCAAAGAACTGGTACTAATGAAAATAGTATTTCTTGATCATAAATCCATGATCATTCCCTAAATTAGTGGAAGTGGGACTTTGATCGGGAATAATTTGAATTTGAATGAAAGCGATGGGGAAACGTGGAACACATACAGAAAGTGACAAGGGAAGGATGAGGCCTACAATCATAGATGACTGTAGTTTTGTGATAATCCAACGCTCTTGACCTCTCGTTTGTTGCGTGTTTTTCGTTTTACGAAAGGTTTTCAGCCATTTTTTTGGTTTGTTTTCACACTCATATTTCTTCCATCTTACCTCAAACATTGACATCGCACAAATGACGACATGGGTCTTGTAAGCTTCTTGGCTCAGCTCATCCCCACCCCACGCGGATTGTGTCTGCTGTCGGATCCTTGTGAAGTTGTTGATTTAAATTCAGTCCCCTATAGCACCACTCCAAGCTCGCTCGCCCACTCTCTTGGTGCCTCTGTTGGTGAAGAAAATGGTGCGAGCTCCTGTTGTTGATAAGGATGGAGTGAGGAGAGGTGCGTGGAGCTTTGAAGAAGATGAAAAGCTTAGAGCTTATGTTCAGAGATATGGCCCTTCCAAATGGCGGGAGCTTCCCACGCTTGCAGGTACTCTAATCAATCTTTACCTACTTCTAAACATGGGTTTTTGAAAAGGATTCTGATTTGGGTTTTGGCACTTGTAGGGCTCACCCGATGTGGTAAGAGTTGTAGATTGCGATGGTTGAATTATCTTCGTCCGGGTATTAAGCGAGGGAATTACACGGATGAAGAGAATGACTTAATCTGCAATCTCCATAAGAAACATGGCAATAGGTATCGAGATTAATTGGGTTTAGTGTTCCTTACTTATAAACCCATTATCAACCCTTTAATCGAGGCTCGACACTTGAGTCACTTTTGACTATACTCATCTCCCGACGATCCTCCTCTTGAATATCATAGAGTTTCCTCTGAAGTCTTTGAACAACCTCCCCTAAGGCTCGACTTCTTTTCTAGAGTACTCGAGTAAAGTACACTTTTTGTTTGACACTAGAGTCACCTTTTGACTAGCCATCGGGGACTCCTCTCCCAACAATCCTCCCTAGAACAAAGTACATCATAGAGCTTCCTCTTAAAGCTCACAGAGCACTCGAACAACCTCTCTTTAAGGCTTGAGTCACTTTTGATTACACCTTTGAGGCTCACAACTTCTTTCTTTAACACTTGAGGATTCTATGGTATGATATTGTCCACTTTGAGTATAAGCTCTCCTCGCTCTTATATCAATACACATAATGTACCTTACTTACAAACCCACGACCAACCCCTTAATTAGTTAACGTGCGACTCATCTCCCAACACAGACTATTATATTAGTATAGAAAATGAAGTGTTTTTTTTGCTTTCAATTTTCCAGATGGGCGACCATCGCTGCAAAACTACCGGGAAGAACCGACAACGAAATAAAGAACCATTGGAACGCGCACCTAAAGAAGCAAGTGAAGCCGAAACCACAATCATCAACTCAACCAAAACCAAAGCAATTAACATCCCAAGTGATTGAAGCAAAAAGAGAAGACTTTACGGGCTATTCCTCCACCACATTTGGGATTCTAGAGAGCTCATCTTTGTCCCAACAAACATCTTCATGTGATGACAATTTCGCCACCCAAAATTGGGGAGTGGAAGATTATGATCGAAGTGGGTACTACCAAGATTTCTGGACTGAACAATGCGTAAGTGATGTTCTTGATGGGTGCTTAGAATTCTCAGCAGACTACGAAATTGGTATCTTTTCACCACAACATCATGAACCCACCTACGACGATAATTACATAGATCTGTTCTGCTCCTTACTGTAAGTGAATGGCGCCCATTTGGGTGTTTCTTAGATTGTTCTTCCTACTCTAGTGGCGTTATGATGATGCATTTGGGATTTGTAAATTTTTTGTGCTCCATATCGTCACAAGTCTATGAACACAGAAATCCTTGTTGGTGTTAGACGAACACGACTCTCCACAATTGTATGATATTGTCCATTTTGAACATAAACTCTCGTGACTTTGCTTTAGACTTCCCAAAACGACTCGTGTCAATCGAAAGAAAATTCTTTAATTATAAACTCATGGGAGTTTCATCTACCAACCGTTGGAACTGTTTGTACAATAATTTAATGCCCGACCCATATCAAACCCTTTTGAGGCCGGGCATTGGACTGAAAGAAACCGCCGCCAAATGTATAGTTTAAAGTTTTATTCACATAATTGGTATTAACAAAAAAACAAAAAAAAAAAGTCTCTCGAAAAAGTTGATTTGAAATAAGTTTTAACCAAACCTCACTTCAAAAAAAAAAAAAAAAAAAAAATCTTTGTATTGCTGTAAGCCTCACAATTTTAGCAATTCACTCGGCCTACTGTTAAGTGTCTATCCACGAGGCTAGCATCATCGCTGACAAACCGTTCTGTGTCTAAATCTCAGATTCCATAATCTACCCATTTGGAGGCTTAGTGTACTCGCTGGCATATCGTCTCACATGGATCTCACATTCTACGGGGACCCACAATCTACTCCTTAGGGACCGACGTTCTTGCTGGCATATTGTTTGACATTTGGATCTCATATTTAAAATTATTTTTAAATGATGCTTTTGGAATCAATTTTATAATTGATGAATTAAGAAAATATATATTTAAAATGGTAAGCGCATAATTGAAACCTACGAGCATTTATAATTTAAATAATAATATAGCCAACATAGTTAAATAATTAATATTATTTTAATATTTTCACCGACAAAAGTCATACCAACCATATCTCAATTACATTTTATATTGAAAAGGAAAAAATAATATTAATAATTTAATCTTTTTCAACTCAAGGTCCTAAAACTGAGTCAACTTTAATACTATTGGTGGGTTCAATTATTGTTTAATTTTGCGTCATTAAAATTCTTAATATTAGTCTATAATATTAAATAATTGCTTACCTAATGAATTTTAAATAATATATATATTGCGAAATTATTTTCGATTTTTAATTTATAAGGATGGTAATTAAATTTGATTGAGTTGAATTAACTATTTTTATTTATGATAAATTATACCTAATTTTTTTTTTATAATTTTTTTTCAAAAAATCACTGCTTACAAATGGTTGTTTGTGTGAGATCTTACTTCGGTTAGATAGGGGAACAAAACTACAATAGGGTTGAAACCTCTTCTTATTAAACGCGTTTTGAAACCGTGAAGCTAACGGACATTGGACGGTGTGCCAGCTAAGACGGTGGTCCCAAGGGGTGGATTGTGAGTTTCCACGTTCGATTAGAGAGGAGAACCAAGTATTAGTGTGTAAATCTCTCCTACATTTTAAAATCGAATCGGACACTGAACAGTGTACAAGCGAGGATGCTGACGGAGATAAGATAATGTAATATATAGGCCGGAAGGGAAGAAGGGAGCAAGGGGTGGTTTATAGATATGTAGGGTTCCTTTTTTTGTGCAAAGTGGTGCGAACATTGTGGGTTTCGGCTATTAAAGAGAGAACAGAAGCTTGGGTGCATATAGTTAGGTGTAGACCATCTGCACAGCCCCTCCATGCATTTATGAAACACTTGGTTGCAGCATCACCCTTAATATCATCTCTCTCTCTCTTGGTTTGCATGTGACTTTGCTCAGAAACTACGACGCATCAATGGAACAGCAGTGGTTAGATAGGGACTCTTCACAATGGTATGATATTGTCCACTTTGAGCATAACCCCTCATGGTTTTGCCTCGTAGCAATGTAGATGTATTCCTTAGTTATAAACTCATGAACCAATGTGAGACTTTCTCCCAACATTACTCAACAATCCTCCTCTCGAACAAAGTACACTATAGAGCCTCTCCTCTGAGGAATATGGAGCTCTCGAACAGTCTCCTCTTAATTGGGACTCGACTCCTTCTCTGGAGTCCTCGAACAAAGGATATGTATTCCTTAACTCATGATCATTCCCTAAATTACTCTCAACAATCCTAACATAAATGAAGCATTCTTTGTAAGGGTGTGGAAACCTCTCGTTTGAGGGAAAACCCAGAAGGGAAAATCCTCCTCTTACCCAATAGTTATATGTTGTAAGCGGTTGTTGTTGTCTTTTTGCTTGCATCATATACAACACCAATTTCAATCTTTCAAATCTTGCTTTCAAAACTCTCCATCGAAATCTCTCTGCCCCCATTTTCTAAAACTTTCTTCTTAAACTAGGACCAGAGGCTTAAGCATACGTCGCTTGGCCGTAAGCGACACAAGAACGAATTGACTACACAATCGCGAATCTGTTGCCATCAAGTGCGATTGTGACAAGTGGTGAGGAAAATATCTACTAGTGGAGGGTTTGAATTGTTACAACGACTCTACGCTACAAAACACAGAGACCCATTATCTACTCATTCATATTACGATCGAGCGTTCTTACCTTCTTTGTGTTACACAAAATTGAAGCAACAATCCAAAGTCTCCAACTTTTTAAGTGGTCTCACTACAATCAACTCTGTCTCTTCAAACTACATTATTGTTTTCCCCCTTTTGTTAAGTAATTATATGGTCTACTCTATGAGTGTCTCATGCACAAAAATGGATTCTTTTCACATGCCTACTTATTATTAAACCCTAACAATCCTATGCCATTATTGGCTTACCTCAAGACACTCATATTAATGTCCAAACTTCATCTCCTTCTTAAACCATATGTTGTTTATGCGTGTGATTTGAACATCATGAACTTGATAATAGTTTAGGCACGTTTAATATCATAAACTCGTTGTTGTGACGTGAAGTTCACTCCAAAGAAGCCAAGGGTAAGTGGATGAATGCCACTCATTTGGAGGAGGACCCAACTAAGTTTAAAGTAAAACACTACACATTATAGAACTTGGAACCTAAATCTAAGCTAAAGGCGTCTCCTTTTTTTAATATCAACCGTTTAGGGTTTAGGGTTTAGGGTTTAGGGTTTTGAATATCCATGCAATAATGGCATTGATATCAAGTTTTAATTTGAATGTTGTCTCTCTCTCTCTTTCCTTCTTTATCGCTCCTCTCAAGTGTCCCATTCCTCACCTCGTTCTTATTATATGTTTGATGGGGAAATCTCATCATAGGGGACCATCAAATGGGTTACCAAACACGTAATATTTTTGAATTTGTCAGATCCCACATCAATTAGAGAGGCGAACCAAACATTATTTATAAGAGTGTGGAAACATTTCCCTAGTATACGTGTTTTAAAACTATGAGACTGACAGCGATACGTAATGAGCCAAAGAGGGAAATATCTACCTGGGTTTGGGCAATTACAAATGGTATCAAAGCCAGACAGTGTGCTAGCAACGACGTTGGCTCCTAAGGGGTGGATTGTGAGATACAACATCGATTGAAGAGGGGAACGAAACATTTCTTCTCCCTAGTAGACGTGTTTTAAAACTATGAGGATGACAGAGATACATAACGAGTTAAAGTGGGCAATATCCACTAGAGGTAAGCTTGAACTATACAAATGATATCAAAGCTTGACACTAACGATTCGCTGGCCCCTAATGAGGTGGATTGTGAAATACAATATCAGTTAGAGAGGAGAACGAAACATTTGTTATAAAGGTGTGGAAACCTCTCCCCAGTAGATGCGCGTGACGGTAATACGTAACGTGCTAAAGCGGATAATATCTATTAACAGTGATTATCATCTTTGTCGTTTCGTCTCCCTTGTAGGATTAGTCAAAAAGTGTATAAGAAAGCACAAGAAATTATTGAATTAGGTATATAAAGTATAGAGTTAATCTGTGCTAGAAAACTAAGCGACAGAAACCACACTAAAACCCAAAACACAAATCCAACGTCCGACCACCACCACCACCACAACCACCACAACGGCCTCACTACTTCAAAGCTATGTTTTGTCTTTCTTTGGTCCCAAGAAACCCAACAAAAAAGGAACACAAATTCCTTCTTTTCCCCGATTGCCCCATACTTCTACACATTACATTACATTACATACATACAATACCAAACCAAACAAACCAAAACTATTCTGCCATTGCCATCCTCATCGTCGTCTCATCAACAGTGCTGTATACACCTCTCATTCTTGCTCTGCCTAACACCCACCTTTCTCTTCTTCCCATCCTTATCTGCTCTGTTCGTCACGGCGGCGGCGGAGGAGGATGTGCCCATGAAGGTGTTTTCACTCTCAGAGCTCGAGAAATGGTGGTCCAGTACATTGGCCGCCGTGTCCGACCTCTGTTCTCTATCCAATCCTCCTCTTTCGTACCCATTTATTACTATCTCCTGCACTGCCTTGAAGCATCTCCCCAATATTTCCTCTTCCTCCTCCTGCACCACCCGCAGTCCTTTTTAATCACAATCTCCCAATTATATATTTCTCTAATTTAAGATTGCATTTATTGCATTCTCCTCTCTCTCTCTCTGTCTCTCTGTTTTAATGAATTTTAACATAAAAGAGGAAAGTGGGGTATTTACTTTATTAACGTATGAACAGTTGAGAATTGCTTTTCTGAAGCAAGGATATTGGATTGGGAAGAGCTCGTGTGCGGCGGAGAGCAGAGCAGAGGCTGCAATTACTGATGCCTTGAACTCCAAAAGCTCAATCCCTACGAACAAAGAAGCAAACGCAATGTCTGTTGATTGATGCAGCAAGAATGTGAAGAAAAAAAGTTCCTTTTTTAGATTTTTAATTCATTACCATTTTGAGCTATGAAGATGATCTCTGTAGCTCTGGCTTTGAGAGCTTGCAACAATGGTGGGTCTCTGAGTTTGAAGAGGGAAATGAAGAAAGGGACGAAGGAGAAGGGAGTGATGGAGCGCATTCTCCATTTAAGAGCTCCCAAGATGAGAGATTCCATTCTGTGTACTGTTTGGGGATCAAAGATGAAGCCTTCATTCCCCTGTTTCAAAAAAAAAACAGAGTCAGCTCTGGATTTGCCATTTGGGTATTGCCTACTTGTTCAATAATACCTGAAAATCGAAGAGATTGTGCTCTGTTTGCTTCATTTTGGCAGCGAGAGAAACACAAGAGACGGCAAGAAGCCTCAAGACCCATGGCTTTGGTTGCTGTAAATAACGAACAACAATTTTCAAAACAGGGGAAACAGGGGAAGAACGAACGCTCTGTTTTAGTTTCAGTGAAAAGACATTACCGGCACTCCCTGAAAGGAGAAGAAGCGATCGAGGTAATTGACGGCAAGGTACGACAAGTGTGGATCGATGTTACAGCTACAACAGCACTGCAAATGAGAGAGAGAATCAGGGGAAAGAAGCCCATTTGAAGGAATTAAAGAAGAGAAGAAGAAATGGGTTACCTGAGAGATTAAAGAAATGGTGTCCTGTCGAACAGAGGAATCGGAAGGAGAAGAATGAAGGGTGTGGAGGTAGGTTGGAGAGAGCATGTGATCGGACTCGATGAGGAAGAGAGTGGCGGCGTCGGAGGAGTGAGGGTGGTGGAGATGGGTGAATGGGTTTTCGAGATCGAAGTCCATGGAGAGGGAGAGAAGGGAAGATGTTGAATGGGAGAGAGAGTGGTGGTGGAAGAGGGAAGGCATGGTTTAAAGAAGAAGAAGAAGAGGAAGTGATGATGGGAAAAAGCAGAGGTTTCGCTGTTTCTTAAAAGAAGTTAAGAGGAGACTTCAATGTTACTCCTTCCCTGCTTGGTAGTTTGTTATTGGGAACCAAAATTGGAAGAAAATGGAAAACTATATAAATATATATATATATACTTTTAAATTTTTGAATAATAATAATAATAACGCTTGATATTAGAGCACGACCCGAGCCGTGTACTAGCGAGAATAAGTGGATTGTGAGATCCCACGTCGATTGGACAGGTGCGAGAACATTTCAAGAGGGTGGTCGACGAGGACACTGGCCCCAAGGGAAGTGACTTCGGTTGAATAGACGTAGAAACTTCTTAAGGGAGTGGATGGGGAGATCACATGCTGGTTAGACAGGTGCGCAAACCTCTCAAAGGGGTGGCTAGCAAGGACAGGCCCAAGGTGGTGGAATGTGAGATCCCAGCTCAGTTAAACCGGTGTAGAAACCTTTTTTAAGGAGAGTGGATTGTGAGATCCCACTTGAATTGAACAGGTATGGAAACCTCTCAAGAAAGTGAATTGTGAGATCTCACGTGGATTGGACATGTGTGGAAACCTCTGAAGGGGGTTGCTAGAGAGAACGTTGGGCCCAAGGGGTGGATTGTGAGATCCCACTTCAGTGGGACAGGTGTGAAAGCCTCTCTAAATTGTGAGATCTCATGTTGGTTGGATGGATGCAGAAACCTCTCAAGAGGGAGGGTGACTAGAGAGGACACTAGACCGAAGCCCAGAAATGTATTGTGAGATCTCATTTCAGTTGAACAGACGTGAAAGCCTCTTAAAGGAGTGGAGTGAGATCCCACGTCAGTAAGATTGATATGGAAATCTCTCTTCTAACATACGAATATTAAAACTGTGCTCGTGACAACAATATGTAATTAATCAAAACAGACAATATCTACTCCGAATGAGTTTGAACGGTTACATTTAAAATTTATTTTTAAAAAAAACATAATTTTTTTTTTATAATAATAATAAAAAAGAGTGAATTAATGTGTGCATAAAGTTAAATGATGAAATTGAGAGCCTCTTTTGCACATAGATTATGGAATATAATTAAGTAGGATTAGGACATGAATGTGTTGGAACTTTCCAAAGGACAAAAGGCATCCTATTTTAATCACATATTTATAGCCTTAATCCTTAGTGGTTTTATGTTTAAAACAAAAATTAAACCCCATTTATTACTAATGTTCCGTTCCTTTCTCCAACTAACATGAGATCTCACAAATATAATCCCACCTCCAGTCCCATTTACGCAACAGAAAAACATCTTTACCAGTAATATTTCATTCCCTTCTCCAACCGTCGTGAAATCTCATAAATATAATCCCGCTTCCAGCCCATTTATATTTCCCGTCTAAACAGTGAATCTTCACCCCATTCAAACCACGACCCTGCACGTAAAATAAGTGGGGTCCCGATACGTGTGAAGAACGTTCCAATAGCTTTAATTTATGGGGGAGAATTTTGTATAATGATTTAAATGTTGACCAGACCACTTTAGAGGGGATTTATTTAGTATTTTGTAAGGCTTTCACTTTTCTTTCTCTGCATTGATTTAAGAGAAAGTGTAAAGACACCAAATTATTTTTCTTTTTCTTTTTTTTATTTTTTATTATTCTTCCTTTAATTTTTAAATTGTAAATAAATATAAATATAAATATAAATATAATATATAGTATATGGTAAAGCATTTTTAAATTGAATGTGACAGATTTTATGAGTGGGTATTTCACGCCAAACCCCCCATATGCACCATACACCATCATTCATAATTTCAATTATTTTTCCAATTCTTAAATATATACATACATTTATCTCCCAACCAACACACATTAATACCCACATCCACCATTATTTTTCTCCCATCTTAATTATTATGTCTCCTTTTACTACCGGCACGACCCAACGTTCTCCTGCTTTCCCTACGACATGGTTTCGTTACCTATTCCTCGCTTCCTAAGAATGAACACTATCACCACATATCAACACGAGTCTTTCCAACATGTTTTTGTTTTCACTCACATGTATCTTAGAAAATTTTTTTTAGATAAAACACGCTTAACTATGAAGTTCCTATTATTGAGTTACCAAAAAAGAATGTGCACTTTATTGGTATAGGTAGTAACTTTTTAGTTCTGTAATAGACCGAGCCCACCACTAACAAATATTGTTTGCTTTAGTCTGTTACATATCGCTTTCAGCCTCATGGTTTTGAAATGTGTCTATTAGGGAGAGATTTCCACACTTTTATAAGGAATGTTTTGTTCCTCTCTCCAACCGACGTGGAATCTCACAATCCACTTCCTTTTGGACTCAGTGTCTGACTCTAATATCATTTGTAAGAACTCAAGCCCACTACTAGTAGATATTGTCTGCTTTGGCTCGTTTTGTACTGTCGTCATTCTTATAGTTTTGAAATGCGTCTACTAGAGAGAGGTTTGTGTTTCGTTCTCCTCTCTAACTAATATGGAATTTCACAGGTTCATTCATGTATCACTCGTTTAGTGTCATATTGTGGCGTTGAATGTGTGTTTGAAGCGATAAGAAAAGGTGGTAAGAATTAGGTTAGCATGCATGGAGCTTTTGTAGAGTTGAAAGACAAAAATAGAAAGCAATGGAGAGAGCTGAAAGACATCGACAGTGAAACAGATGTGTCGAAGAATAGTCAAGGAGACATAGTACACAGATGTCGTTAAAGACACCAGTTTAGCTTCTTTCAACCACCTACACTTGTCCATGTCCATGCCGTCTGCTTTCTTTGGTATTTGGATTGTGATGGCTTCACCAATTGGGCCGACACATCCATAAACAAAACCAATCATGGATCACTCCAATTTCTAATGGATTGGATTAGGAGTTGTACATGATACGAACGACCATTTCGACGGCTCGACCGCTCGAGTTGGGTTCAGAAATTTTTTTAGACTAACTTACACGTTCGGATTAGTTGAATGAGTAACCCAATCTAATTCGAAAATTTTCAGAGCTCAACGTTGCATTATTGACTATTAAAAAAAAAATTAGTTGGTTTATAATTTATAATTATTTAACAGAATTTTAGATAAACTTTACCCAAATCAACTTATAAATTAATTTTTTCTCGACCTAAAAAAAAAGTTATATTAGAGATTGGACTAAAAAAGGGAAGGAATAACTAAAAAACAAATAATAACAGTACAACTTATTTCTAGTTCGAATTAATTATGAAATATATGATATTCGTAATCATTTAATATTTGAAGGATATATTAGTTAGAGAATATATCTAAGATATTTAATTAGTAATATATTTTATTTTATTTTCAAGATATAGTTAGTATTTATATCCTAGATAAAAAGGGTGTGAATATCAATTAAGATTGAACTTTCGATCCCAATTCTATTTCTCATTCTTAAATCTGCATTTTTTGGTTGAGTAATAATATTTTCATATCTATTCACATTTTTTATTTTTAGTAGTAGATATTGAGTAAGTACTTCCTAAATAACAACAAAATACAGGATTCTTAAATAATTAATTATTTAAAAAAAATATAAGGATAAATCATAAAATTAAAAAAAAATATAGAAAAAAAAATTAGAGACCCACGAAGATAGGCATAGTTTTAAAGATTTAAATTTATAATTTTTTTTCTTGCGGTCACATTTTGAACTTACTCCCTACCTACCACAATAAATATCAATTCCACGTGACAATAACACAAATTTTAAATCTACTTTTAATAAAATATAAACTTTAATAAAAGAATATATGAAAGTATTTTAAATTTTAATAAAGTAATTATAATAGATAATAATGTTTATAAATAAAAAACCAATCATCTTCATATTTGGTAAAGCGTTGTGTGTCAATGGCGGACTCCTCCTGTTTTTCAGTGAAGGTTATAGACAAGTGCCTGGTTTCTCCACCGCCGGGCTCCGTTCCGGCGACCCTTCTGCCGCTCACCTTCTTCGACTTAATATGTCTCCGATATGCACCCACACGGCGTCTTTTCTTCTACGAATTTCCCCACTCCACCGCCCATTTTACCCACGCCATTCTCCCATCGCTCAAACGATCTCTTTCCCTTTCTCTCCAACACTTCTTCCCTTTTGCAGCCAATCTCATCCTCCCTCCACACCCCCACAAGCCCCATTTCCTTTATACCCCTCATGACTCTGTCCAATTAGCCATAGCCGAGTCGGATCCCTCCCATTTCCACGCCCTCATACCCGATCACCCAAAAGATGCTCGAGATGTGTACCCATTGTTCCAAGATTGGCCCATGTCTTGCCTCTTGTCAGATGGGACTCAAGTCATTCCTCTCATGGCTCTGCAAATCACCATCTTCCCTTACCATGCCCTTTCCCTATGCGTTTCGTTTCTCCACGTCGCTGCTGATGGACCTGCACTCCATCATTTCATCAGATCCTGGGCGTCTATCTCTGCTGGAAATGGCCTTAATGGTCCACTGCCGTCTCACGATCGGACTGTTGTGCAAGACCCAGAAGGACTCGAATCCGCTTATCTTCGCCATCATTCTGAACCCATCAATTTTGACAGTGAGCCCATCAGTCAGCGTTTAAGCGACAAGGTTAGAGCAACTTTCTCGCTGTCCAAACCCCAAATCGAGAGACTCAAAAATTGGGCGAATTCCCAGATAACCAAATCGACCCAATTTTCGAGTTTTGTAGTGACATCCTCTGTGGTTTGGGTTAGTTTCATTATGTCGCGTGAGTTAATCAGTGGCGGTAGTGGTGCTGAGGATGAAGCGTGCTGCTTCGCGTTTGCAGCCAATTGCCGTAACGAACGACTTGGGTATCGAATCCCAGTGGAGTATTTTGGGAATTGCTTTGCGTTTTGCCTTACGGCAGTAGAGAAGAGTGAGCTATTGGGGGAAAATGGGTTAGTTGTGGCAATGAAAGCGATTGAGAAAAGAGTGGGAGAAGTGAACAAAGAGACGTTGAAAGACGTAATGGCGGAGATGTCGGCGTGGAAGGAGTTTGTTGAACGTGGAGCTGCGCTTTGTGCCGCTGGGTCGCCGAGGTTGGGCGCGTATGACGCCAATTTTGGGTGGGGGAGGCCCATAAAGACCGAGGTGGTTCAAGTTGATCGTGGGAGGTTGTTTTCTATAGGGGAATCCAGGAACGAAAATGGTGGCATTGAAGTTGGGTTGGGTCTGGGTTCGGCTCATATGGCTAGCTTTGTTGCCGTGTGGGAACAAAACCTAAAGCTTCTCGGTTGCTCATGACAAGATTTGTACGTGTATTTTATTATAATTATAGTTGAGTTTGTTAAACGAACACGACTCTTTGTAATGGTATGATATTGTCCACTGTTAGCATAAGTCCTCCTATCAATATAGAGTGTATTATTTGATTATAAATTTATGATCATTTCTTAAATTAGTCGATGAGACTTTCATCATCCAACACCTCATCTCGAACAAAGTTAGATCATTTCCTAAATTAGTCGATGAGACTTTCATCATCCAACACCTCCCTTCGAACAAAGTACGCCTCCTACCAATGAGGAGAGTATTCTTTGATTATAAACGTATGATCATTCCCTAAATTAGTCAATGAGACTTTCATCAACCAACATCTCCCCTTAATCGAGACTCGACTCATTTTTTCTTTTGGAATCATTTGTTCGACATTTGAGGATTTACCAATCTATTGGCACAAATAAGTTTAGGGCATGACTCTGATATCATGTTGGATGAACACGACTCTCCATAATGGTATGATATTGTCCACTTTGAGCATAAACTCTCGTGACTTTGCTCTCGGCTTCCCCAAAAGGTCTCACACCAATGGAGAGAGTATTCTTTGACTATAACTCCATGATCATTCCCTAAACTAGTGGATGTGGGACTTTCATCATCCTAACACTTCCACTTGAAGAAAGTACGTCTCTCCTTAATCGAAGTTCGGCTCCTTTTTTCTTTTGGAGTTATTTGTTTGACATTTGAGGATTTATCAATCTATTGACACGTCCAAGTTTAGGGCATGACTCTGATATCATGTTAGATGAACACGACTCTCTTCTACTGTAGTATGATACTGTCCACTTTAAGCATAAGCTCTTACGACTTTTCTTTCGGCCATGAGTCCCACTATTTTTTTTTTTTTTTAATTCACGTTAGGTAATTATGAGGGTAAGAAAGTAAAAGTAAGATGCATGAATTGGTACAAAACAAAATAACATTTATCTTATTGGAACTAAAAAAAATGACTTTTGGAATAAAAAATAAAATAAATAGTTGATATGACGGCCAATGGAATTTTAGGTGAAAAGTAATTTATATTGAATAAAAATAATAAATGAAGTAATTCGGGGAAGATTTATTGCCTATTATTATATAATTATTATTATTGTTAATTACACAAACTCCTTTCCAAATTACTACAATAGAAAAAGTAAAAAAGTAAAAAAGTAAAAAACAAACCACTTTCTATTCTTAATTTAACAACTTATTTAATAATATTTTTTTTAACACGTTATTTGTTATTAGTTTTTTTTTTGTTAGATAATTATTTAATTATTTTGCAGTCTCTAGGCGAGTGAAGTCCACGCGGCATAAATGTTAACTGGAATATGAATTTATTTTTTTATTTTTTATTTATTTTTTAAGCTGGCTGAAGAAATTATGAGCGCGATGGAGATGGATGTGTAGCTATCCGAAACAGGTAATGGCGACGCGCCTTTCTGAATCTTCCCTTCCCTCCACTTTCTCCGTGTACATATATATATATAGTATGTTTTTCAGCCCACTGGGGAGAGAGGTGTTTAAGATTTCTGTAATTCAGTTCCGTCAACGCTTTGGTTTTCCGGTGGCTTTTCCGGGTTAGTTCGAACTTTTTTAATTGCTCCGCAGCCTTTTCTCCTGATTCTCTTTTCGGAGATTTCTATATTGTTTTTTTTTTTTTTTTTTTTTTTTTTTTTTTTTTTTTTTTTTTTTTTTTTTTTTTTTTTTTTTTTTTTTTTTTTTTTT